>NC_041363.1:29912033-30072547 GCF_900634415.1 Cottoperca gobio | reverse complement strand
TGTTTTTATAAACGTTTTGCTTAAATATCTGTAATACACGTGCATATATATGTTTAATACACGCACATTGTTGTACGGCATTCATAATAAATTATTGTGTTTGTTAATATTGTGTTACACGCTCTGTACCTGCATACATTATGTGTCATACACGATTGTACGTTCAGAAATATGCATAATTACACGCGTTGTACGTGCATAAATATGTGTAATACACGTGTGTACGTGCATAGATATGTGTAATACACGTGCATAAATATGTGTAATACACGTTCATAAATATGCGTAACACATGCATGTACGAGCATAATTATTTGTAATCCACGCATTTATGTGCATAAATGTGTAATACACGTGTGTTCGTGCATAAATATGTGTAATACACGTGTGTACGTGCATAAATATGATTAAAACACGTGTGTATGTGCAAAAAATGTGTAATACACGCGTGTACGTGCATAAATCTGAGTAATACACGCGTTGTACGTACATAAATATGTGTAATACACGTGTGTATGTGCATAAATATGTGTAATACATGCGTGTACGTGCATAAATATGTCTAATACACGCTTGTACCTGCATACATATGTGTAATACACGTGTGTACGTGCGTAAATATGCGTAACACACGCATGTACATGCATAATTATGTGTAATACACACGTGTAGGTGCATAAACGTGTAATACACGCGTGTTTGTGCATAAATATGTGTAATACACGCGTGTAAGTACATAGATATGTGTAATACACGTGCATAAATATATGTAATACACGTGTGTACGAACATAAATATGTATATACACGTGCATAAATATGTGTAATACACGTGCATTAAATATGTGTAATACACGTGTGTACGTGCATAATTTTGAGTAAAACACGTGTGTACGTGCATAGATATGTGTAATACACGTGCATAAATATGTGTAATACACGTGCATAAAGATGTGTAATACACGTGCCTAAATATGTGTAATACACGTGCATAAATATGCATAATACACGTGTGTATGTGCATAAATATGTGTAATATACGCGTGTACGTGCGTACATATGTGTAATACACGCGTGTACGTCCATAGATATGTGTAATACACGTGCATAAATATGTGTAATACACATGCATAAATATGTGAAATACACGTATGTATGTGCAAAACTGTGTAATACACGCGTGTACCTGCATAAACATGAGTAATACACGCGTGTACGTACATAAATATGTGTAATACACGTGTATAATGTGCAATACATGCGTGTAAGTGCATAAATATGCAAAACACACGCATGTACATGCATAAATATGTGTAATACACGCGTGTAAGTACATAAATATGTGTAATACACGTGTGTACGTACATAAATATGTATAATACACGTGCATAAATATGTGTAATACACGTGCATTAAATATGTGTAATACACGTGTGTACGTGCATAAATATGTGTAATACACGTGTGTACGTACATAAATATGTGTAATACACGTGTGTATGTGCATAAATCTGTGTAATACATGCGTGTACGTGCATAAATATGTGTAATACAAGCTTGTACCTGCATACATATGTGTAATACACGTGTGTATGTGCGTAAATATGCGTAACACACGCATGTACATGCATAATTATGTGTAATACACGCGGTTAGGTGCAGAAATGTGTAATACACGTGTTTACGTGAATAACAATGTGTAATACACATGCATACATTTGCATAATACACATGTGTATGTGTATAAATATTTGTAATACACGATTGTACGTTCATAAATATGTGTAATACACGTGTGTATGTGCAAATATATGTAATACCCGCGTGTATGTGCATAAATATGAGTAATACACGCGTGTACGTGCATAAATATGTGTAATACATATCCATAAATATATGTAATACATGTGCATATATATGTGTAATACATGTGTGTACCTGCATACATATGTGTAATACACTCATGTAAGTGCATAAATATGTGTAATACAAGCGTACGTGCATAAATATGTGTAATACACGTGTGCACTAACATAAATATGTATAATACACGTGCATAAATATGTGTAATGCACGTGCATTAAAAATGTGTAATACACGTGTGTACATGCATAATTATGTGTAATGCACGTGTGTAGGTGCATAAATGTGTAATACAAGCGTGTACGTATATAAATATGTGTAATAAACGTGCATAAATATGTGTAATACACATGCATAGATATGTGATATACACGTGTGTATGTGCAAATATTTGTAATACACGCGTGTACGTGCATAAATTTGAGTAATACACGCGTGTACGTGCATAGATATGTGTAATACACAAGCATAAATATGTGTAATACACGTGCATAAATATGTGTAAAACACGTATGTACGTGCATAAATATGTGAAATACACACATGTACGTGCATAGATATGTGTAATACACGTATGTACGTGCATAAATATGTGAAATACACGCGTTCATGCATAAATGTGTAATACACGTGTGTACGTGTATTGATATGTCTAAAACACGTGCATAAATATGTGTAATACACGTGCATAAATATGTCTAATACACGTCCATAAATATGTGTAATACACGTGTGTACGTGCGTAAATATGCGTAACACACGCATGTACATGCATATTTATGTGTAATACAATCGTGTACGTGCATAAATATGGGTAATACAGGCTTGTACCTGCATACATATCTGTAATATACGATTGTAAGTTCATAAATATGTGTAATACACGCGTGTACGTACATAAATATGTGTAATACACACATACGTGCAAAAATATGTGTAATACACGTGAGTACGTGCATAAATATGCGTAACACACGCATGTATGTGCATAAATATGTGTAATACACGAGTGTATGTGCATAAATGTGTAATACACACGTATTCGTGCATAAATATGTGTAATACACGTGTGTACGTGCGTAAATATGCGTAACACATGCATGTACGTGCATAATTATGTGTAATACACGTGTGTAGGTGCATAAATATGTGTAATACACGCGTGTACGTGCGTAAATGTGTAATACACACGTATTTGTGCATAAATATGTGTAATACACGTGTGTACGTACATAAATATGTGTAATACACGTGTGTACGTGCATAAATATGTGTAATGCACGCGTGTACGTGCATAAATATGTGTAATACACGCTATTACCTGCATACATATGTGTAATACACGAGTGTACGTACATAAATATGTGTAACACACGCGTGTACGTGCATATTAATGTGTAATACACGCTTGTACCTGCATACATATGTTTAATACACCCGTGTATATGCATAAATATGTGTAATACACGCGAGTATGTGCATAAATATGTGTAAGACACGTGTGTACGTGCATAAATATGTGTAATACACGTGTGTATGTCATGAATATGCGTAACACACGCTTGTACGTGCATAAATATGTGTAATACACGCGTGTATGTCCATAGAGGTGTAATACACACGTATTTGTGCATAAATATGTATAATACACGTGTGTACGTGCCTAAATATCTGTAATACATGTGTGTACGTGCAAAAATATGTGTAATACACCTGTGAACGTGCATAAATATGTGTAATACACCCGTGTACGTCCATAAATATGTGTAATACACGCTTGTACCTCCATACATATACGTAACACACGCATGTACATGCATAATTATGTGTAATACACACGTGTAGGTGCATAAATGTGTAATACATGCGTGTTCGTGAATAAATATGTGTAATACACATGCATAAATAGGCGTAATACACTTGTGTATGTGCATAAATATGTGTAATACAAGCGTGTACGTGCATAAATATGGGTAATACACGTATGTACGTGCATAAATAAGTGAAATACACGCGTTCATGCATAAATATGTGTAATACACGTGTGTACGTGCATAGATATGTGTAATACACGTGCATAAATATGTGTAATACACGTGCATAAATATGTGTAATACACGTGTGTATGTCATGAATATGCGTAACACACGCATGTACGTGCATAAATATGTGTAATACACGCGTGAATGTGCATAGATGTGTAATACACACGTATTTGTGCATAAATATGTGTAATACATGTGTATAAATATGTGTAATACACGTGCATAAATATGTGTCATACACGTGCATAAATATGCGTAACACACGCATGTAGAGCATGATTATTTGTAATAGACGCGTGTAGGTGCATAAATGTGTAATACATGCGTTTTCTTGCATAAATATGTGTAATACACGTGTGCAAGTGCATAAATATCTGTAAAACATGTGTGTACTTGCATAAATATGTGTAATACACCTGTGAACGTGCATAAATATGTGTAATACACCCGTGTACGTCCATAAATATGTGTAATACACGCTTGTACCTGCATACATATGTGTAATACACGTGTGTACGTGCGTAAATATGCGTAACACACGCATGTACATGCATTAATATGTGTAATACACGCGTGTACGTACATAAATATGTGTAATACACGTGTGTACGTGCATAAATATGTGTAATACACGTGTGTACGTGCATAAATACACGTAACACTCGCATGTACATGCATAATTATGTGTAATACACACGTATTTGTGCATAAATATGTGTAATACATGTGCATAAATATGTGTAATACATGTGCAGAAATATGTGTAATACACATGCATAAATATGTGTCATACATGTGCATAAATATGCGTAACACACGCATGTACGAGCATAATTATTTGTAATACACGTGTGTACGTGCATAAATATGTGTAATACACCTGTATACGTGCATAAATATGTGTAATACACCTGTGTACGTGCATAAATATGTGTAATACACCTGTGTACGTGCATAAATATGTATAATACACGCTTGTACCTGCATACATATGTGTAATACACGTGTGTACGTGCGTAAATATGCGAAACACACGCATGTACATGCATAATTATGTGTAATACACGCGTGTAGGTGCATAAATATGTGTAATACACGTGCATAAATATGTGTAATACACGTGCATAAATATGTGTAATACACGCTTGTACCTGCATACATATGTGTAATACACGTGTGTACGTGCGTAAATATGCGTAACACACGCATGTACATGTATTAATATGTGTAATACACGCGTGTACGTACATAAATATGTGTAATACACGTGTGTACGTGCATAAATATGTGTAATACACGTGTGTACGTGCATAAATACACGTAACACACGCATGTACATGCATAAATATGTGTAATACACGCTTGTACCTGCATACATATGTGTAATACACGTGTGTACGTGCGTAAATATGCGTAACACACGCATGTACATGCATAATTATGTGTATTACACGCGTGTAGGTGCATAAATATGTGTAATTCAAGCGTACGTGCATAAATATGTGTAATACACGTGCATAAATATATGTAATACACGTGTGTACTAACATAAATATGTATATTACACGTGCATAAATATGTGTAATACACATGCATTAAATATGTGTAATACACGTGTGTACGTGCATAATTATGTGAAATACACGCGTTCATGCATAAATATGTGTAATACACGTGTGTACGTGCATAGATATGTGTAATACACGTGCATAAATATGTGTAAAACACGCGCATAAATATGTGTAATACTTGTGCATAAATATGTGTAATAAACGTGTGTACGTGCGTAAATATGCGTAACACACGCATGTACATGCATATGTATGTGTAATACACACGTGTAGGTGCATAAATGTGTAATACACGCGTGTTTGTGAATAAATATGTGTAATACACATGCAGAAATAGGCGTAATACACGTGTGTATGTGCATAAATATGTGTAATACAAGTGTGTACGTGCATAAATATGGGTAATACAGGCTTGTACCTGCATACATATGTGTAATACACGATTGTACTTTCATAAATATGTGTAATACACGCGTGTACGTGCATAAATATGTGTAATACACGCTATTACCTGCATACATATGTGTAATACACGCGTGTACGTACATAAATATGTGTAACACACGCGTGTACGTGCATACTAATGTATAATACACGCTTGTACCTGCATACATATGTGTAATACACGCGTACGTGAATAAATATGTGTAATACACGCGAGTACGTGCATAAATATGTGTAATACACGCGTACGTGCATAAATATGTGTAATAATAGCATGTACGTGCATAGATATGTGTAATACACATAGATAAATATGTGTAAGACACGTGTGTACGTGCATAAATATGTTTAGCACACGTCCGACATGCATAAATATGTGAAATACATGTGTGTATGTAATGAATATGCGTAACACACGCATGTACGCGCATAAATATGTGTAATGTGTGTATGTGTAATACACACGTATTTGTGCATAAATATGTGTTATACATGTACATAAATATGTGTAAAACATGTGCATAAATATGTGAAATACACGTGTATAAATATGTGTCATACACGTGCATAAATATCCTTAGACCCTCGCATCGCACAAGGAAAAACTTCCTAAAAGAAACCTCATAATTAAATGGGGGAAAATGGAAGAAACCTCAGGGAAAGCAACTGAGGAGGGATCCCTCTCACAGGACGGACAGACATGCAATAGATGTCGTATGTACAGGATAAACAACATAGTACAAATACAACATTTGACAGAAATTATGTTGTGTTGAAAAAAGAGAAAGTATGGATGAATCCAAGAAAATGTCAAAAAGGCTTCCCGGTATCCAGCAGGACCAGGGCAGCAGACACAGCCACGATTCCTGATCCTGATGTAAACTTTATCAGTGGCAACCTGCCACATGAGACACAGAAACTCCGGGGATGATGCCCCGGATGATGAGTTAGTAACATACATTTACATAAATGGATACAGATAGAGAGGTAGAAGAAGAGAGGGAGGAGAGAGGAAGAGAAGAAAGAGAGCAGGGAAGTGTCCCCTGGCAGTCTAAGCCTATAGCAGCATAACTAGGGGCTGATCCAGGGCAAACCTGAGCAAGCCCTAACTATAAGCTTTTTCAAAAAGGAAAGTCTTTAGCCTACTCTTAAATTTGGAGAGGGTGTCTGCCTCCCGAACACAAACTGGAAGCTGGTTCCACTGGAGAGGAGCTTGATAGCTGAAGGCTCTGGCTCCCATTGTACTCTTAGAGACTCTAGGAACCACAAGTAACCCTGCAGTCTGGGAGCCAAATGCTCTAGTTGGTTTATAAGGTACTATGACATCTTTAAGATATGCTGGAGCCTGACCATTAATTGCTTTGTAAGTCAGGAGAAGGATTTTGAATTCTATTCTGTATTTTACCGGGAGCCAGTGCAGAGCAGCTAATACAGGAGTAATATGATCCCAGTTTCCTTGTTCTTGTCAATAAATGTGCCGCTGCATTTTGGATCAACTGAAGAGTCTTAAGCGACTTTTTGGGACAACATGATAACAATGAGTTGCAGTAATCCAGCCTTGAAGTAACAAATGCATGGACTACTTTTTCTGCATCATTTTGAGACAGGATGTGTCTTATTTTTGCAATGTTACGTAGATGAAAGAAGGCAGTCCTTGAGATTTGTTTTATGTGGGAGTTAAACGACAGATCTTGATCAAAGATGACGCCAAGATTCCTTACAGTGGTGCTGGAGGCCAAATTAATGCCATCCAGAGCTTCTATGTCATTAGAAAATGCGTTTCGGAGGCGTTTAGGGCCAAGTATAATAATTTCAGTTTTGTCTGTGTTTAACATCAAAAAGTTGCTAGACATCCAAGTTTTTATGTTCTTAAGGCATGCTTGAAGTTTAGCCAATTGATTGGTTTCATCTGGTTTAATTGATAGATATAATTAGGTATCATCCGCATAACAATGAAAGTTTATAGAGTGGTTCCTTATAATATTGCCCAAAGGAAATAGATAGATTGAGGTGAATAGAATCAGTCCAAGTACAGAACCCTGCGGAACTCCAAGACTGACTTTGGCTGTCATGGAAGATTTATCGTTAACAAGTACAAACTGAGATCGCTCAGATAAATAGGACTTGAACCAGCTTAGTGCGGTTCCTTTTATGCCAACACAATGTTCCAGTCTCTGTAGTAGAATGTCATGATCAACAGTGTCGAAAGCAGCACTGAGGTCTAACAAGACAAGAACAGAGACAAGTCCTTTGTCTGATGCCATTAGAAGGTCATTGGTAACTTTCACCAGTGCCGTCTCTGTGCTATGATGAACTCTAAATCCAGATTGAAAAACCTCAAATAAACTATTATTATGTAAAAAATCACATAACTGTTTTGCAACTGCTTTCTCAAGGATTTTAGCGAGAAAGGGTAGGTTAGATATCGGCCTATAGTTGGCTAAAACCTCTGGATCAAGACTAGGCTTTTTAAGAAGTGGTTTTATTACAGCTATTTTAAAGGATTGTGGTACGTAGCCAGATAATAGAGACAGGTTGATCATATTTAATAACGAGGTGTTAATTCAGGGTAAAACTTCTTTAAACAGTTTAGTTGGAATCGGGTCTAAAAGACAGGTTGATGGCTTAGACGATGAGATTGTTGAAGTTAGTTAGTTAAGGTTGATTGGAGTAAAACAGTCTCGATATTTTTCAGGAGTTACAGATGTTTTTAAAATTCCGGCGGTTGAAGTTAAGTCATTACCAATTGAGGTCAGGAGGAGATTAATTTTGTCTCTAATAATTATAATTTTATCGTTAAAGAAGCTCATGAAGTCGTCACTACCGAGAGATATAGGAATAGAAGGCTCTGTAGAGCTGTGGCTCTCTGTCAGCCTGGCTACAGTGCTGAAAAGAAACCTGGGGTTGTTCTTATTTTCTTCTATTAAGGAAGAGTAATAAGCTGCTCTGGCATTACGGAGAGCCTTCTTACACGTTTTAAGATGATCTAACCAGACTAAACGAGATTCTTCCAATTTAGTGGAACGCCATTTACTTTCAAGATTTCTCGACTTTTGTTTTAGTTTGCGGATTTGTAAATTAAACCATGGACAGAGTCGAGTGTTATTCGCAGTGAGGCTGCAGCGCTATCAACAAGATGATTAATTTGGGAGGGACTAAAGTTAGCATTGGAGTCCTCCATTATATTGATATTGAGTCCTGGTATTGAATCAAGTGCTGATGGAATCACTTCCTTAAATTTAGTCACAGCACTTTCAGATAAACATCGAGCGTAGGATATTTTGTCTACTGGCTTGTAGTCCAGTAACAGGACTTCAAAAGTTATTAAAAAATGGTCTGATAAAAGAGGATTATGTGGACACACTGATAAACTTTCAATTTCAACACCATATCCCAGAACAAGGTCCAGAGTGTGGTTTAAACAGTGAGTTGGTTCATGTACATTTTGACTGAACCCAATTGAATCTAATATTGAGATAAATGCATTATTAAGGCTGTCACTATCAACATTGACATGAATATTAAAGTCACCTACAATAATTACTTTATCTGTTTTAAGGACTAAACTTGATAAAAATTCTGAGAATTCAGATAGAAATTCAGAATACGGACCAGGAGGGCGGTACACAGTAACAAATAAAATTGGCTTTATTGGTTTCAATGTTGGGTTTGAGAGCGTAAGAACAAGGCTTTCAAAAGAGTTATAGTTTAGTTTAGGTTTAGGATTGATCAAGAGGTTTGAGTCAAATATGGCCGCAACTCCACCTCCTCGGCCAGTACCTCGAGGAATGTGAGTATTTATATGACCAGGTGGAGTGGATTAATTTAGACTGACATATTCTTCATGTCTCAGCCAGGTTTCAGTGAGACAAAATAAATCAATCTTATTATCTGATATTAAATCATTTACCAATCCAGCTTTTGTTGATAAAGATCTGATGTTTAAGAGCCCACATTAAATTTTTTGATTTAGTTGCACTTTTGCAGCGGTGGTGTTTATTTTAATTAGGTTTTCATGTATAACTCCTCTTCTGTTAACCATAGATTTTATTAGTCCACCACCCACTCAACCCTCACCTCTACTTCAAATTCTCATCATCGGCCCAAATTCCCTCACCTGCTCTGCCCAGTCCTTTTCACTCACCATTGATGGCTTCAAATCAAATCAAATGTATTTATATAGCCCAATATCACAAATTATACATTTGTCTCAGTGTGCTTTACAGACTGTACAGGTTACGACACCCTCTGTCCTTAGACCCTCGCATCGCACAAGGAAACACTTCCTAAAAGAAACCCCATAATTAATTGTATGTATGTTTGTATGAAATGTTTTTTATTGTCTTTGAGTATTTAGAAAAAGCGCTATTTAAATTAAATTGTATATTATTATTATTAACTTGGTTGCTGTGATTAGTAGTGCTGGAAAACCCGAAGAAACCAGTGATGCGCCGGCTGCAGAGATTGGATCCGTGGAACAGAGAAGAGCAGAGGAAATAGAGAGCCGCGGTCATCAGCCACGGGAGTTGAGAAAGATGAAGAACACACTGCTGTGTTGTGGGTTTGGTGATCCGGTCACCTCATGGGTCAAAGGATACGGGGACCAATCCCTACTGTAAATTCAGTCCGTAGGCGGAGTGGTGTAGAGTTTTCACACTGATAAAGGATTCTTGGAAAATTAGTCTCATGGCTCAATTGCCATGATGTGATTTTACAAACAGTGGCAACAGTAAGTATTAACTTGTCAATAATCATAACCATTCATGCAGTTCAACATTTTGAAAGTTTGCTACAGCACGTTTACTTTTGTAAAATGTCAAGCTGTGATTGGTCGGTTCAAACTTTGCTTAACTTATCTCTACAGTCTTCTTTCAGTGGCTGCTCTGTCGCATCTCTGCTGCAAGCCAACTCACCAGGCTAAGATAATAGTTATTTTAAAGCATTTGCCTGCATCAGCCTCAAGTGACTTTAAACTCTTCTCTCAGCTTTTCAGCACTCCGTTGACATTTTTTCTCTTTTTATTTGTCCATTTCGCTCCCCTCTACAAAGATAAGAAAGGGGCTGGGCCTAAATAAAGTTTAAATGAACAGATGGCCAATCCGTCATTGCATGTACCCTATTATCTTGGTGGTATTGGCAATAACTTGTGTGATGTTCATAAGGAATATATCAAACACTCATGTCCAGTAAGCTGCCCCACCCATGGTTTTCCACTCCTGTTAGTAGTAGATCTTGTTGTCACAACTAACTAAAATATATTAAACTAAGCTCTCTGACTGCCTTATAAGGCAGCAAATAGGTAAGGTAATTATTTTTATGTTTCACTCCCACAATATGTTAAATGACGGAGAACACAAAGTTTGGTTGTTGCAGCACAGTTTATTTTTTATCGACAACCTTGGAAACGGGTAAAATAGCCAATAATATTGTGTAATATTGATTAAGCAATTGAGTTTGAGTAACTATTTTTCTGGTCTAATCATATATTTTGAGCAGAGAACCTAAGCACTGAAAGTTATTTTATTAGGAGGGAAACCTTCCTCAGAGCCAGTCTGAGAGAATTGAAAGCTGTATGTAAAGACTTATGATCAGATACATCTATACATTCCTAATGACTGTCTCAGCCGAGGGTGTAGGAATAATGGAGAATGCCACCTTTCTCCAGGAAGCAGTCATGATCATGGGTTCCCAGCTTTATTTGCCGCTGGCAAACTCCCAGCAGGTCATCGAACAGGAAATCACTGTCATGAACCTCAAGTCTCATTACGTCATTCTCTTGGGCCTTGAAGTGAGTAAACTCCTCATCCCACCAGGGGTTTGGGTTGTTGTTGCGATGAGACGTTTCACCCAGAGTAGCGGATCCACAGAAAACCTTGACAAAGCCGTCTGTGGTTCCCAGGATGCTGGAGGGAAGATTGCTGGCACGCAAGTTATACAGCTTCAGATGGGCTTCAGCCACATTCAGACTGCATAGGATCAACAGCATGAGGGGACGACTGGAGGCCATGGCTGTGGAGGATGAACATAACATTTAATTTGGGGACATGGATATACACTGCAATAAATCAGCCCTTATGAGGGTCTAATCACACATTCTTAGCTCACAATGCTTGTGTTTGCACTACTTCACTTCTTTTAAGACCTCATGTCTGCGGACCATTGCATTCAGATTAGCTGTCTTCAGAATTAAAAGTTTTTGTCAATATGGGCAATTTCTTATCATGCTAAAATGGTATCCCCTATGGATTCAATGACAGATCACTATTAGGCCACATATTACCTGCTTCCTTTTCGTCAAATAATTTAGGATTATATAATAATATTACATTTTTTGGCTAAATAGAGCGTACAAATCACATTTTAAGACATTTTGAGTCTTGAGGCAACCACTATTGCCAAAGATTCAATGACAGCTATTCTTTAAATGTTCCATGCCAGCGATTTTAAAATCCTTACCTTTAGCAATATCTACTTTTGGCAACCCCTGTATGGATAAGGAACGACTGTAGATACAATTAATACAATGAGGATTGTTAATTGCAGGTCTGTGATGAAAGCTATGATCTCCTGAAAGTCAGACATGCTATATCTCCCAACCTAAAAAACATTATTTTGTATTCGTGTTTGTTTGAGGTGAGAGTTTGTGTGTTTGTTTGTGCGTGAGGTGAATCTATAGCACATCACTATTCCACTTAGTAGTTGTAGACTATCATGCGGTTAAAAATCATGTCCCTGGCATTGTTTTTGTTGGACAAGAATTACAAGTTGTATGCTGTGCTATATATGTATATGTGCTTTACAGACTGTACAGGTTACGACACCCTCTGTCCTTCGACCCTCGCATCGCACAAGGAAAAACTTCCTAAAAGAAACCCCATAATTAAAGGGGGAAAAATGGAAGAAACCTCAGGGAGAGCAACTGAGGAGGGATCCCTCTCCCAGGACGGACAGACGTGCAAAAGATGTCGTATGTACAGGATAAACAACACAGTACAAATACAACATTTGACAGAAATTATGTTGTGTTCAAAAAGAGAAAGTTTGGATGAATCCAGGAAAATGTCAAAAAGGCTTCCTGATCCTGATATAAACTTTATCAGTGGCAACCTGCCACATGAGACACAAAATATAGTATTGTATAGAATTGTATAGTAATGGGTTTTATGATCAAAGAAAGTTTTTGAATCACGTCTACACTTATATAATAATATTATCTATAATCACATGCTCCCCCGCACCCTCTCAACCAGTACTCTATAGATCAGTGGTTTTCAAACTTTCTGTGGCTAAGGCACACCAAAGACCAAGCCAAAATCTCAAGGCATACCTGTATTCATATCTGGGCAAAATACCCTCTATAACATATAGTATCACGTTATCACTCTGTGAACATTTATTTAGCCTAGTCCTTGTAAACTAGCTATTCTCCTTCACACTAGCAGAGAGCCTTTGATGTGTCACACTCTAATATTTCCCACCATGCGCAAATGGCTAAAAAGGGGTTCGCACTGACAGATTTCCTTTTTTTTTTTTAAATGATTGTTTTATTTATATTTAGGCCAAAGCATATAAGACCTATTGTTTCTATATTGTGAAATAAGTGTGTAAGACAAAGTACCGATAAAGTACAGTGTTTCCTGTGCGCTCCGTAAGGACCTCATCCAGCCCAGGCAGCACCCCCCAGCGCAGTAAACCTAGGGGAAACATTGAAGTAAATTACAAACCTTGTGTATAGTTAAATGCAATAGGCCTAATTGTTTCATGAAATCCCACGGCACACCCGGATTTGTCTCACGGCACACCGTTTGGGAACCACTGATATAGATGACTGAATTAAACTGTCTCCAGGAGTATGTCTGACAGGATGATACTTCTACTACTTGGATTCAGTGGGACACAAAAGGGGAAAAGTTTAAACTTTTTTTATTATCCAATAATGATTTTTATACAGTAATACCTGTTTTTAGGCAGTGCTGCAGCCCTCTCAGCCCATCCTGTGCCAATGTTATGCACATAAATAATAATAAATACAATAAAAAATAAAATAAAAATCTGTACTATATTCCATTAATAGTTAATGGTAGATTACTTTATAAACTCTTATTTTCGTATTGTCTACGCCTCCCAACACAGAATTTGAAAAGTCTCAAACTAGAGTGGACTTACTTGATACTTGTGCTACTGTGGCCTGTGCGATAAACCTCTTAACCTCTGTAGCACCACAAGTTAACGTTCAGCCCTGCAAATGGGATGACCTTGATAAAACCCTCTACTTGATTTCTGCTGATGTCAAACCCTTTGTGTAACCTTTTATTCTCAGTTAAGTATTTTTGTTTGTTTCGGATTTCCCTCTAAACAATGTCAGAAATCCCAGGATCCCATCATAAGAATTCCCAGAGAGTTATGAGGTCTATCTCATTATTATAAGAAAAGTCATGTTATAATTAGATAGTTTAAGATGGAAATCCTTTTTACAAGAAAACATTTATTTAATTTCCCTTTTGTGAATACAATGCAATTCCATTGCGAAGCAGGGTGATCACCTGCTATGCAATAGTTTGGAACTTCTTGGAGACACATACATATGCAATTAGGTTAATATAGCCAGTATCAAATCTAATTTCAACCCTCATATGGAACAGAATTAAGACAGATGATAAAGTATATACAAATAATAATTACTTAGGGAATAACAGGAAACACAAAATTTATCGAGGCAGACATTACAAAGAGGATAGTGCAACATTGGAACATGTAGAAAATCCATGTTTCACTATTGTGCTGATTCCTAAAAAAATGCAGCTCAGTTAAAGCATACACGACATCAGACTCACTGCGATCTCAGCCGTTTTATCATCTTCAAAGAAAAAGAGTGTGAAATTTTAGTCTGATAACAGCTGGATTTGTTTGGACAGTTATTCCATTCACTTTATTATCTCTAAACATTCCAAACACACATATTTATGGTGTGGACACTTCCCACAACGTGTGACCTATTTGTTTCAGAACAGCTGTGCCAAATATTTTCCATTCTTTAAAATGTAATATCTTCATGCTCTCTGTCTGCACATCTGCATCTGAGGTTGACAGGTGGGTGACAATCCCTTTGTTTTATCATAAAAAGCATCTGTTTTGAAACTGGACTTTTTGCAACTGTGAAATTATTATGTTTTTTAATTACATTACAGGTCATTTAGCAGACGCTCTTATCCAGAGAGACTTACAGTGAACTAACTACAGGGACAGTCTCCCTGGAGCAACTCAGGGTTAAGTACCTTGCTCAGGGGCACAATGGTGGCAGCCTAGTATTGAACTCACAACCATCCAGTGTTGTATTTGGAAGCCATACCACTAGGCTATCACCACCCACTAATTCAGACTCTTGTTTGCTTGTTGGTCACAATGGACAGACATTTATATTCATGATAATATTTGGTTATCATGGTTTTTGGATGATCTTTGCTTATTATATTCATCATTCACATGTTTATTTATTTAAACTAACTTGAGATTTAATGTATTTTTGTACTTTTTTTGTTTCTACTTTCACTATATTCGTTCTGGAACAACTTTAGCAACTGTTTGCTCTTATAAACATCATGTCATGGCTATAGCTGTTTGTATGCATGTTTGTGATCATAAAAACATAAGTAATATCCAGGTGAAATGTCATTAATGAATGTGGTTAGAACAGCGCCAGCGAGGAGACGATGAGCCACAAATTTGAGGAATGAGAATGTATCTCTCCATCGTAGGGACTAAGATCCAAGAAAAAGATGCAATTGAGGGAAATGTGGATGCTATTTAAGAGACTTGGGATGGACCCACACACTGTGAGAATGATGGCCTGACAGCTCCCAATCTCTGATTGGCCTCACCTGAGGAAGTTTTTAATATATATGTCTTAGTGGTCTATATTCTTGTGCTTCACCTGATGAAGGTCTAAGGACCTTAACGTTTTTTTTTGTCTAGTGCTGTGTTCAACAGAGCAACAGCAAGCGCTGCTGATCCCTTCACTTCCATTACGTGGCATTGTGGGTGAGATGTGTCCAGCGTTTCACACTCAATTTTTTGACCGTGCACCATCTGGGTTCTCATAGTGCACTGCATTTTGCCATACTCCTCAGTGTGAACGCACTTATGCCTTCAAAATAGCAAGTGTAAGTACAAATGTTTGCAAATTGAGACACAGCATTAAAGTCAAATCTATCTAAAAATTGGTTGTGTTTCACAATTCCTATTTATAAAAGGATCCACAGTATGTGTACACCATTGCAAATGGTCTTTATGTGTCATTTCTTTTTTTAAACAACTTTTTTATGCCTTTTCTTATTTTTCTCAGAAAACGGTTGCAGTGGGTTTCATAATTCTAATTCAACTATAACAAGAGAGTTTATTAAAAATGCTTTCAGGCTGAGAAGTACACAGAGAGTAGCTGGCATACAGATACAAATCTTTTCAATGCAATTGAAGCTTTGGCTGTGTCTGTCATGTGCAACATGCTATCACAAAACAGTAACAAAACATCAAAACATTAGCAACACATAGATCAAATATGCCAGTTGGTAATACCTAGGAAAGCTTGATCAGAGGGGATGAAGAGTGTAGATACCGCTTTACAATCATGCAGGAAAAAAAAGACTAAAGGCACAGATCAGTCTGAAGAAATTAAAATGGAAAACACAAACTACAAAGCAAAATTACAGGAACAGTACAGTCTTACCTAGTCTTGATAGTAAGTCTTGATACCTTGTCTCTCACCGAGCTGTGTGCTATTCCATATGTTTTTAAAGGCCAGCAAACCTCTTATCAGCTTCATGTCCCCCTCCCACAACACACCAACAACACAACCTGCTACACTCTCAGCATTACATAATATGATAGAACTAGAATTGTATGCTTTGGGTTGAATTGTTTGGCCTATTGGTCACCTTATCCAATATCTGATGAGAGGACTATAGCACCACAATGATCTAATCTGATCTAGCAAGGGGGACTGTTCCCTTACTGTAAAATAAATTGAATATAAACTAAATACATAAACATGCACAACCATTGAAATATAAATGAATACCAGCAACTGCTAAATTACAGAAAAAAGAAAGATGTTTGTTAATAGTGCAAAATATAAATAGACAGCCAATTGCATCAAACAACATTTTTATTATATAATATGTCCAGAGAGATGGTACAGGGAGAGAAATGGATCAGGAAAAAACTGGCACAGAATGTGCATGACCCATGACAGGAGGGCTCTGAACATTATTGGTACCTATCTACCAAGCATCAGCATTGGGGAGGTCCCTGCAAAGAGCCCAAAAGACTGCATTTTGTTGCACAAAACTGTGTTGTAACATGACATAACATAACTTGAGCTAGTGTTCCACTGACTGGTTTTATGGCACGTCCGTTTTTCTTAGGTATACAATGCTATCAGGCAATACAAGGGTTGAAACCTGGTCATGGAGGAGGTATTTAAACCTTACCCCCGCAGCCAAGCACTCATGTCCAGTCAGCTGCCCCACCCATCGTTTTCCACTCCTGTTAGTAGTAGATCTTATTAAACTATATTAAACTAAGCTCTCTGACAGCCTTAGAAGACAGCAAAATATTGTCCAGTAGAATAGGTATTCTGATTAATTAGATGTTTCACTCCCACAATATTATGCTAAATTACTGAGAACACAAAGTTCTGTTGTTGCAGCACAGTTTATTTCTTATTGACAAACCTTGGAAATAAAGAAAATAGCAATAGATAAAGTGTGACAAAGTCACCAGAACAAGGTTTATTGATTATTGAATTATCCTGCATTATAGTTTATTCATACGAATCATACATTTGGGGCAGAGAACCTAACTCACAGCTATTCTATTAGGAAGAAAACCTTCCTCAGAGCCAGTCTGAGAGAATTGAAAGCTGTATGTAAAGGCTTATGGTCAGATACATCTATACATGCCTAATGACTGTCTCAGCCGAGGGTGTAGGTATACTTGAGAGTGCCACCTTTATCCAGGAAGATGAGGTCATGCTCATGGGTTCCCAGCTTGATTTGCCGCTGGCAGACTCCCAGCAAGTCATCAAAGACGACATCACTGTCGTAAACCTCAAGCCTCAGTATGTCGTTCTAATGGGCCTTGAAGTAGGTGAACTCCTCCTCCCACCAGGGGTTGGTATTGTCGTTACGGATAGATATCGTACCCAGAGTGGTTGATGCACAGAATACCTTGATGTAGCCGTCGGTTTTTCCCAACAAGTCAGAGGGAAGATCGGTGGCTTGGAGGCTAAACAGCTTCAGCTGCGCCTGAGCCACATTCAGACTGCACAAGACCAGCAGGAGTAGAGGAAGACTGAAGGCCATGACTTCACAGGATGCTATGGATGGAGAACAACACATTCAGATTTTACATAGCATTTTGAAATATTTTCTCACATATGATTTTTCACTAAATACGTTTTTTGTGTCACATTTAATTTAGTGTTCACTTGGCATTTATGTCCTTATCAAACATAACATCATAAACATCTCTGCAAACAAAACCACAAGTGAGGAGGAAGTTTCCATAATTTCCTTGCCAGCCAGAATCTAGTCTTGCATGATTGATTGATCTCCATTTGTCCTCTTTTGAATACCCTCTTTCTGGCTTTCCATCAGTGAGATGTATATGCTCACTGACTAGCATAGCAAGCCTGATGAAGCCACCCACAGCTTATCCTGATAACATTTCTATTAACTGCTCATTGTCTTAATAAAGACATGTTATTGCTTTGTATCTTAAATAAAGAGAAGTGTATACAGATCTGTATCTTAAAGGATAAACTTTATGTGCAAATTATGTTGTCTGTTAATATATGCAGGAGGCAACAAATTCATGCATGAGTATTAGAACAAGCATCCTCTGGTTGGTGAAAATAAAATGTCAAAAATTTAGATAGCAAAAATAGATAATAAAAAGCAGAGGGACGATGCTAGTTTATTATATAACGACGGCTAGAGTGGTGATATGTTGTGAAAATATTGTATTGGTCATTAAATCAATGCATGGCACTTAGTGGTCCGCGACAGCACATCCCCCCAACCCCCCCTCACACGGAGCTCCGACAGCATATAATACTTATAAGCTGTGTTATCAAATATGTTTTGCGGCTCCAGACAAATCTTATTTCGTGGAAGAGGGGGCAAAATGGCTCTTTTGATAGTAAAGGTGTTGTGAGACGTTGTGATATTGCATCACCCTCACTGAAGTTGAGTGGGAAGATTTAGTGCCATAACAGCTGGATTTGTTTAAACAGTTTTTCCTTTTCAAGTTCTCCCCACATTATCATTATTCAGACATTTAACACTTATAGTATGAGTGACTTCAACCGTTGATTTCTTTACTATTAGTTTATGCAAATGCATCCATTGAAGTGGATAAAAGTGCTTATTATGTGTAATGTATACAATAAGTATCAATGTATAACATGGAGATAGTTCAATTCATAGATTAATTCTGCAGTCTGTTGTATTAAAAAGGGATTTATTTTCAAAGTGTGGACTGGTTGTGATCTATGGTAAATCCTTTATGGAATAAACAAAAGCTCACCCCAGCTATCACCTGAACTTGCTTGCCAACTGATTTACACATTCTATCTTATAAACATATTTGAAATGATTATTTTATTTTGTCATTAAAAATAATGATTTAATGATGTTTGGATTGGTTTATTACATTGACTTTATTTGTTGTGTCTTTTTATTCATCCCTTTATATAGTTTTCAGTTTATTGACAACAGGAATCAGGTAATTATCCTTTTTACTACTTATTTACCTCTCTGGGAACCATCACCTTATCGTGGTGGAGAGGTTTGTGTGTCCCTATGAACCTGAGAGCTGTGTTGTCTGGAGCCTAGTGCTCCTGGTAGGGTCTCCCAAGGCAAATTGGTCTCAGGTGAGGGGCCAGACTAAGAATGGTTCAAAAACGACTTCATGAAAGAAAGGGAAAGGAAAGGAGAGACCCTGCCCGGAGGAAGCCCGGGGCCCCCGTCTGGAGCCAGGCCCAGAGGGAGGGCCCTACAGCGAGCGCCTGGATGGCCGGGTTTGCCACGGAACCCGGTCGGGCACAGCCCAAAGAAGCTACGTGGTGCCTCGCATCCATCCATCCTGTGGGCCCACCACTCATGGGAAAAACCGCTGGGGTCGGGTGCGCTGTCACACGGGTGGCAGTGATGGTCAGGGACCTCGACGGACCAGACCCGGGCAGCAGAGGCTGGCTCTGGGGACGTGGAACGTCACCTCTCTGTGGGGGAAGGAGCCGGAACTAGTGCGGGAGGTGGATCGCTACCAGTTGGATCTGGTGGGGCTTACCTCCACGCACAGTCTTGGCTCTGGAACCGTACTCCTGGATAGGGGTTGGACTCTATTCTTCTCCGGAGTTGCCCAAGGTGTATACTCACTAGCCCCCGGCTGAGCGCCGCTACGTTGGAGTTTATACCGGTGGACAAGAGGGTCGCCTCCCTACGCCTTCGGGTTATGAGGGAGAAAACTCTGACTGTTGTTTGTGCCTATGCCCCAAACCGCAGTTCTGAGTATTCGGCCTTCTTTGAGACCCTGAATGGAGCCCTGCAGGGGGCTCCAGTAGGGGACTCCGTAGTCTTGCTGGGAGACTTCAACGCACACGTGGGAAACGATGGAGACACCTGGAGAGGCGTGATTGGGAGGAAGGGCCTCCCTGATCTAAACCCGAACGGTCGTTTGTTGTTGGACTTCTGTGCTAGTCATGGAATGGCCATAACAAACACCATGTTCGAACATAAGGATGCTCATAAGTGCACGTGGTACCAGAGCACCCTAGGCCAAAGGTCAATGATCGATTTTGTAATCGTATCATCTGATCTGAGGCCGCATGTTTTGGACACTCGGGTGAAGAGAGGGGCGGAGCTGTCGACTGATCACCATCTGGTGGTGAGTTGGATCAAGGGGTGGGGGAAGACTCTGGACAGACCTGGTAAACCCAAACGGGTAGTGCGGGTAAACTGGGAATGTCTGGAGGAAGCCCCTGTCCTGGGGATCTTTAACTCACACCTCCGGCGGAGCTTTTCAGCTATCCCTGTGGAGATTGGGGGCATTGAACCTGAATGGGGATGTTCAAAACCTCTATTGCTGAAGCTGCGGTGATGAGCTGTGGTCTCAAGGTCTTAGGTGCCTCAAGGGGCGGTAACCCTCGAACACCGTGGTGGACCCCGGTGGTCAGGGAAGCCGTCCGACTGAAGAAGGAGTCCTTCCGGGTTATGTTATCCGGGAGGACTCCGGAAACAGTTGCAGGGTATCGAAGGACTAGGAGGGCGGCAGCTTCTGCCGTGTCAGAGGCAAAGCAGCGGGTGTGGGAGAAGTTCGGAGAAGCTATGGAGAAGGACTTTCGGTCGGCACCAAGGTGCTTCTGGAAAACCATCCGGCACCTCAGGAGGGGGAAGTGAGGAACCATCCAAGCTGTGTACAGCAAGGGTGGGACCCTGCTGACTTCAACTGAGAAGGTTATCGGCCGCTGGAAGGAGCACTTTGAGGAACTCCTAAATCCGACTAACACGCCCTCTATGGTTGAGGCAGAGCTGGAAGCTGATGGGGGATCATCGTCAATTTCCCTGATGGAAGTCACTGAGGTAGTCAAACAACTCCACAGTGGAAAAGCCGCAGGGGTTGATGAGATCCGTCCAGAAATGCTGAAGGCTTTGGGTGTTGAGGGGCTGTCTTGGTTGACACGCCTCGTCAACATTGCGTGGAAGTCTGGGACTAGTCTAGGGGTTGGCAGACCGGGGTGGTGGTTCCCCTATTTAAAAAGGGGAACCAGAGAGTGTGTGCCAACTACAGGGGTATCACACTTCTCAGCCTCCCTGGTAAAGTCTACTCCAAGGTACTGGAAAGGAGGGTTCAGCCGGTAGTCGAACCTCTGATTGAAGAGGAACAATGCGGATTCCGTCCTGGTCGTGGAACAACAGACCAACTCTTTACTCTTGCAAGGATCCTGGAGGGGGCCTGGGAGTACGCCCATCCGGTCTACATGTGTTTTGTGGATCTGGAGAAGGCGTATGACCGGGTCCCCCGGGTGATACTGTGGGAGGTGCTGCGGGAGTATGGGGTGAGGGGGTCACTTTTGAGGGCCATCCAATCCCTGTACGCCCAAAGCGAGAGTTGTGTCCGGATACTCGGCAGTAAGTCGGACTCGTTTCCCGTGAATGTTGGCCTCCGACAGGGCTGCGCTTTATCACCAATCCTGTTCGTGATTTTCATGGATAGGATATCGAGGCGTAGTCGTGGAGGAGAGGGGTTGCAGTTCGGTGACCTGAGGATCTCATCGCTGCTCTTTGCAGATGATGTGGTCCTTATGGCATCATCAGTCTGTGACCTTCAACAGTCACTGGATCGGTTCGCAGCCGAGTGTGCAGCGGTTGGGATGAGGATCAGCACCTCCAAATCTGAGGCCATGGCTCTCAGCAGGAAACCGGTGGATTGCCTACTCCGGGTAGGGAATGAACCATTACCCCAAGTGAAGGAGTTCAAGTACCTCGGGGTCTTGTTCGCGAGTGAGGGGACAATGGAGCGAGAGATTGGCCGGAGAATCGGAGCAGCGGGGGCGGTATTACAGTCACTTTACCGCACCGTTGTGACGAAAAGAGAGCTGAGCCAGAAGGCAAAGCTCTCAATATACCGGTCGATCTTCGTTCCTACCCTCACCTATGGTCATGAAGGCTGGGTCATGACCGAAAGAACGAGATCACGGGTACAAGCGGCCGAAATGGGTTTTCTCAGGCGGGTGGCTGGCATCTCCCTTAGGGATAGGGTGAGAAGCTCAGCCATCCGTGAGAGACTCGGAGTAGAGCCGCTGCTCCATTACGTTGAAAGGAGCCAGTTGAGGTGGTTCGGGCATCTAGTAAGGATGCCACCTGGGCGCCTCCCTAGGGAGGTGTTCCAGGCACGTCCAGCTGGGAGGAGACCCCGGGGAAGACCCAGGACTCGGTGGAGAGATTATATCTCCTCACTGGCCTTGGAACGCCTCAGGTGGATGTGGCCTGGAGAAGGGAAGATTGGGGTTCCTTACTGGAGCTGCTGTCCCCGCGACCCGATCCCGGATAAGCGGTAGACGATGGATGGATGGACTACTTATTTAAATATCAATTAATGATTTATTTGATACCACTTATCAAAGCACAGCCTGCTGCACTCTCAGCGTTACGCAATATGACAGAAATAGAGTAACTTTCTGGAAAAGACTATAACCACATAATTCAAATATGCTTTATTGGCATGGCCATCATTAAGTATATGGGGCCATTTTTGTAGCAGAATATGCAAATGTATGTGAAAAGTTGTGTTACTGTATCTCAATTTATGTGTGTAACCAGATTTGTGAATGATGTTGGTGATAAGGTCTCCCGAGGTGGGTACAGGAAGAAGAGAATTAGGAGAATGGTTGAGATGGTGGATCCAGCTCCTAGAGGGATGGGGCAACAGCGGGAAAATAAACACCCTATTAAGCTCCTCTACTAAATATGATGGCATTGTAAAGATGATGGCTAAAGAATCAGATGTAGACTTTGTGCTGGTAGATGGAAGAGCCAGGGCAGTCAGCCGCTATAAGGAACACAAACCCCTGATGGAGATGCTGCGCACCATTGGGAGCTTGCACCCCCACCAAGCGGCGACAGACCAAGATGTAGAGAATCAGCTCAGGCAAATGTCAGACTGTAACAATGAACCGGCGAAATAAGAAATTGAGGGCAAAGGTATACACAGCCCCTCCCTTATGTTCAGCGGCCTCCCAGGAATGATAACGAATTCTGTAACACCGCTAGCCCGAACAATGACGAGTACTCTCAACAGATAGAGAGAAAAGGAGTGAAGGAAGCAAGCCAAAATCCTAGCTATTGAGGCAAGAGATTGAGTAGCGAGATGCAAATTTTTCCCCCAGAAAGGTCTTGACACCAGAACCGTCCAAAAGGGAGCCGGAAGAAAGAGATATACACAAGTCTTCAATAACTCCAAAGAGAACACCAGTCTCAACACCACAAACTGGACCTGAGGGACGTCAACCGACACAATCAACACCAACCACCCCCAACATAAGGGAGAGAGGGGATGAAGCGAGGGGGGAGTAGGAGCCACCTGGCCCATCGACCTACCTGGTGAAGAGGCACCAGCACCCAGGTGACGACGATGTGGTCTCCGACAGTTTGGAGAAGAGGCCAGCCTTTAATCAGCAACCGAACAAGAAGGAATAACACCAAGGAACTTGAGAGTTGAGACACAAAGAAGCAAGTGAACGTTTACTGTGTACGCAAAGTCACCAAACGGATGGCAAGAGACATCATTTGGACCCATCAAGGATAAAGTCCAAAGAGAGGCTTGTAGGTTTGCCAAACATATAATATCCCCGAAGAATGGAAGGATGGCCTGGATAAAATGGTGACCCTGGAGGTGAAAGCCACGAAGGGTGAGTGGGCTAACATACTAACGATGCCCACCTCATCCACCTTGAAAGCCTGTACGGAATCATACCGTACCTAACAACGGATAATGCTGGAAGATTACCAAGATAAAGACACATACATCGCCAAGTGGAGAGCCGGTCTGCAGCAAGGGAAAACTCTGGGCCAAATATGGTACAAGGTACAGAAGAAAATGCCCACAGATAGGTACATGAAGACACTAAAAATAGTGACCAATGGCAGAAGAGGAGGAATGTCCTTCATGAGGATGGCGACAAAAGGAGTATCGGCAAAAGAAATGGACCAAGTAGTAATTGCATATGACCTGGAGAACCGACATCTCGAGGAGAAAAGGAAGAAAGGGTCTCAACCTCTATCTAAAGCGACAGAGAAAGTGAACAGCAGGCCGCCTCCCCAACCCCAGTACCACAAGCCTAGTGGAAGAACATGACCTTACAAAAAAAGACCCTCACCTAAGCAAGAAAGACCTCCACCACAAAGACAAGGGCCAGCACCCAGACCAGTACCAGCACCCAGACCTGGGCCAATGAAGAAAACGAAATACAACAAACTGACAGCAGAGCAAAAAGTGGCCCTCCAACTCACCCATGGGAATGCAGCGACTGGAGGACCAAATAAATAATGGTGTTGAAGTGTTGTGGCAGATTTTATTAGTATATGTTTTATTATGAGGTTTAGTAGAGTGTGTTCTGTAATAGGTTTTATTAGTACATAATTGTAGTAGGTTTTACTAAGTATATGGTTTGTATTTTGAATATATCTATCAATGTGTAATATTCAATTATAATCAATTTAAGTGTGAGAATACAGCCTCTGTAAACATCTGGGAGAAGGCCTGAATAACAGCATTAGTGGGGTGAGAGTGAAGAGTGAGTCTCACAATTCAAGCTCATAAAGAAAGTAGATTTATGGGACCCATAGTATATCAAGGATGAGATAAGGAAGGCCAGGCGCCTGCTAGAAAGACAGGACTAGAGCTTCAAATGGGAAAAAGACCCAGAGACACACTCTTAAAGGACGTCAGGCAAATTCCAGGTGCTGAGTCAAAGGGTGTAGGGCAGAACATGTCAGGTTGATTTACCAGCAAGAGGCCTGGATTCAGGGCACATGAAACAACCTTTTTAGCCTCATCTTGGTTTCACCATGGGAACTAAGGTATATAGAGGGGAGCCAGATCAGTACTTGGTCAGTGCGCAGCTGGCTGGGTACTCAGAGTTTGTTATGTAATAAACTCCACTTGTATCTAACTTTGAACTTCTCCAGTGATCTTCTTTTTTGACAAATTATTACGCTAAAAGTCTGAGTTAGACTAGAATTTCAACAGTTTAAGTAAATTAAAGAAATGTCTGTGGAGGAGATCCAATCCTTCATCTCTGGCCCGGAGGACAGAGATGAGAATTTCTGTACGACAGAAGGTGCGGGTCACCCTGGAAGGGGGACGAAATCTACACCGATGTGGAAGGAACCTCTTACCTAGTGGACACTGGGGCTGATGTGTCAATGACCCGTAGAAGCCTTACAAGGGCATTCCGAGGGTCTTAAAAATAGGTGAGGGGGTTCCAGGAAAACTAGATTTTTGCCCGATGCCATGGTTTAAAAAGTGGAACTGTGATGTTTTCCCCTGCTGAGATATAATTTTTTACAGTTTTGGCAATTTCTGGGCAATTCTGTCTGAATCCACTGGGTGGAGCACTTCCTGCCATTGGACAGTATTGCCTGTTTATGATAAATATTTCCATAACGCTAAGTACTAAGGCTAAAATTTGAAAAGGAGTATCCAACATATAATAGGACCTGGCGCTGTGAATTTGAAGAGGATTGGAGAAGGATGTGTTGTTAAATATGTTATGTTTATAACATAAAGATATGATATGACACTTCCTCTTATTACTTTTTTCTCAACAATGCTTAATGCTAGGTGGCTGAAACGCGAGTATCCAACAGAGTGAATTTGAAGAAGATTGTTGCATTATTGACAGTTTTGACGTTTCTGTTTTTGGCTTCATGCCAAAAATATCTAAATTGTATGAATTAAAGACAGTATTATCCATTTCTTCTCCATGCTTCCCTTCCGGAGCTGGATATGGGGCATGAATTAAACACAGTATTGCCCCTTATCAGAGCTTATTTTGGGGCATGAATTAATATATTATAACCCTGTCCAATTCCAGTCCCCTTTTGCCTAGCTATCAGGGACTGGAATCGGACAATGTTATATATGTTCATATTTCAACAATGCTTATTGCTAAGGGGCTGAAATGTAAACGGGAGTATCAAATATAGACTAGGACCTGGCGCTGTGAATTTGATGAGGATTGGAGAAGGATTCATGTTCTAATATATTCTGTTTATGGGTCATTCTTCAACTATCGTCATTTTTGTGTCCCTGGCAGAAATAAGAAAAACAAAAACACATTTCCTATTTTCTATTTTTGTGACACTCACTTAACACCAAAAGGAACATACAAAAATTAAATCATATTAAGTCATTATTTTTATTTCATAAAAATGTGTCTTTTATGTGTTGTTCTTGCTGTATATCACTTGTCCCTGGGCCTGATTTTTGGATATTCAAACCTGTTAAGTTTTTAATTTAATATTGACCTAATATTAATTGTATCTACAAATGACACATAAATGGCCATTTTAAAAAAGCTCATGAAGTCGTCACTACTGAGCGATATAGGCTGAGAAGGCTCAGTAGAGCTGTGGCTATCTGTCAGCCTGGCTGATAGGCTGAAAAGAATCAGTGCTGAAAACATCCGATCAAAAGAAATCAAAGAAAAGAAAAGAAAAGATCAGTGCTGAAAAGAAACCTGGGGTTGTTGTTATTTTTCTTCTATTAATGATGAGTAATAAGCTGCTTTGGCATTACAGAAAGTCTTATTTTACGTTTTAAGATTATCTGACCAGACTACACAAGATTCTTCGAGTTTAGAGGAACGCTATTTCCTTTCAAGATTTCTCGACTTTTGTTTTAGTTTGTGGATTTGTAAATT
Source organism: Cottoperca gobio (assembly GCF_900634415.1). NCBI lineage: Eukaryota > Metazoa > Chordata > Actinopteri > Perciformes > Bovichtidae > Cottoperca > Cottoperca gobio. The sequence goes on along the minus strand of NC_041363.1, from coordinate 30,045,144 downwards.
GAGCCATGAAGCTTTCTTCTTCATTTGTATTATCTTATTTTTTAGAAGAGTGACAGAGTTGAGTGTTACTCGCAGTGAGACTGGAGCACTATCAACAAGATGAGGGACTACAATTAGCATTGGAGTCCTCCGTTATATTGATATTGAGTCCTGGTATTGAATTAATTGCTGATGGAATCATTACCAAATTTAGAAACATAGAATATAATTCTTGAGAATTTAAGTAGTTATTTGCATCACTGAAATATCTTCATTTCCTCAAGCAACTTTTCGCAAGTACAATATAGTTTATGTGATTTTCTCTAGCAATTGAGCTCCAAAGAGAAGATTTTCCTATTGAGTGTATTTTGCTTTTAGTTTCTTCTAAAAAGATCTGTATTTTTTTGTATACAAAACATAAACAGGATACTTTTGTAAGTCGCTTTGGACAAAAGCGTCAGCTAAATGAACTGTAATGTAATGTAATGTATTAAATATGAAGGACAACATAGCTTATTTGATATTGTCTCACAATTGACTCTATTCAAATGAGTCCGTTGGCTTAAAGCAACTTCATTAATGGTGTAAAATGTGGTTATTGTGATTTACTCTCGAAAATACCATATTCTTATATGGAGTAGGCCTACATTTACCGCCAAAGACTTTGTTTCGATGTGAAAAGCTAATTTTCAGCCCTGAATGTCTGCTATGTGTCTTTTATTGTTTTACATTGTCGTTTGTATTGAACCTTTTTCAAAATATGCAAACCGCCTAAGTGAGCCCTATCATTCAATATGATACAGAACAATTTCCACATATCAGAACTTTGGTGGACAGCAATCCTCTACTACGATCGGCAAACAATGGGGAGCGCAGAAGGAAGCGGGAATCCCGGAGTTCTAGTCAGACCAAGGAAATGTGAAAACCGGCCTCCTCTACCAAGTATTCTTCTGGCAAGTGTCCAATCCCTGGATAATAAGCTGGATCCTGGACTCCACCATTGCTCCACATGAATTCTCAATTTATCGCCAGGACCGGGCAATAAACTCTGGTAAAAGTAAGGGAGGAGGTGTCTGCTTCATGATCAACAACAAGTGGTGCATAGATGTGGAGATCATTTCCCCCCGCTTCAGCAAGTCAGACCACATATCTCTTCTGCTGCTTCCCACTTATAGGCAGAAACTCAAAAGGAACAGACCGGTGACGCGGAAATTCAATGTTGGACTGAACAGTCAGACTGCTCTCCGCCACTGCTTTGGAATCACGGAGTGATGTGTGTTTAAGGATAACGACATAAACTCACACATGGTGGTAGTCATTTGCAACATCGACAAATGCATCAATGACGTCATGCCACGTATTACTGTACGGACATTCCCAAATCAAAAGCCCTGGATAAATGGCGAGGTCCGTGCTAAACTTAAAGCATGGGCTATCACGTGCTGGTGTGGTGATTTGGATGAGTACAGGAATTCCAGGTACATGCTGCAGAGAGCTATTGGCAGTGCAAAAAGACAATAAAGAGACAAAGTGGAGTCTGACTACAAAGGCTCCAATGCGAGAGACATGTGGTCTGGACTAAAAACAATAAATAACTATAAAAGGGCAAGGAGCGGTGCTGAAGAAGTGTCTGCATCTCTCCCAGATAAACTGAACACTTTTTATGCACGTTTTGAGAGCTCCTCGGGTGTGGAGGTACAGAAGGCTCAGAATCCCTGCCCACTGGTTTTAACCAGAACAGATATGTGCAAATCCTTCAAAAAGATTAACCCACACAAGGCTCCTGAACCTGATGGCCTCCCTGGTCGTGCTTTCAAGGTGTGTGCAGTGCAGCTGGCAGATGTGTTCACAGACATTTTCAATAGGTCACTAGTCCAGTCTGTAGTTCCCACATGTTTTGAACAGTCCACCATCGTTCCGGTCCCAAAAAAGATGAAAAAGATCTGCATCCACGACTACCGCCCAGTTGCACTCACCTCCATCATTATGAAGTGCTTTGAGCAGTTAGTCAAAACCTAAATCACCTCTTCCCTCCCTGACTCACTGGACCCTCCCCTCTGCAGTTTACTTGAGCAAACAGGTCCACAGTCCACTCACCCTCCACACTGCCCTCTCCCACCCGGATCACAGGAACAAATATCTGAGAATGCTGATCATTTACAACAGTTCAGCATTCAATACCATTGTGCCCTCCAAGCTCGTCATTAAGCTCAGGGACCTCGGGCTCACCACCGCCCTCTGTGACTGGATCCTGAACTTCCTGACGGGAAGAGCCCAGGCAGTGTGGGTGGCCAACATCATATCCTCCACCCTGACCCTTAACTCCGGAGCCCCTTAGGGTTGCGTGCTCAGCCCTCTCCTCTACTCCCTGTTCACAAACAACCATTGTGCTGACGAGTCGATCGTTATCGGCCTAATCACCGATGGCGACAAGACGGTGTACAGAGAAGTGCCAGGATAACAACCTTCATCTCAACGTCAGAAAATCTAAGGAGTTGATTGTGGATTACAAGAAGCAACAGACAGGGGGACATGCCCCCATCACCATCAACAAGACTACGGTGGAGAGAGTCAGCAGCTTCAGGTTCCTCTGGAGTTCATATCAGTCAAGACCTGACCTGGACTCATCACACTAGTATCAGCAACAAGACAGCGAGACAGCGGCTCTTCTTCCTCCACAGGCTGTGGAGGTTCAACATGAACTCCAAGATACTCTGCAACTTCTTCATGTGCACCATCCAGAGTATCCTGACTGGCTTCATCACAGCCTGGTATGACAGTTGCATCGCCCTCAACCCTAAGATTGAACAGAGGGTGGTGAAAACTGCTCAGCACATCACCAGGACGAAAATTCCATCCATGGAGGACCTCTACACCCAGCAATGTAGGTAGATGGCACACTCATTAAAGACCCCCATCACCCCAGCAGTGCGGTACTGTGCGGTAGATGGTACCGCAGCATCTGCACCAAAACCACTGGACTGAGCTTTGTAAAGTGTCACTACTTGCATATACTGACCAAAAATATAACCTCAACACTTTTGTTTTTGCTCAACCACACCAGCCCAGGATCTCCACATCCAGCATCTTCACCTACAAGATTGTCTGAGACCAGCCTCCCGGACAGCTGATGCAACAATTTTGGTTTGCACAACCAAAGAATTTCTGCACAAACTGTCATAAACAGTCTCAGGGAAGCTCATCTGTATGCTCGTCGTCCTCACCGGGGTCTTGACCTGACTGCAGTTCATCCAAGGTGGGCAAATGCTCACCTTGGATGGCGGCTGGCACTTTGGAGAGGTGTTCTCTTCACCGATGAATCCCGGTTTTCACTGTACAGGGGCCCATGGTGGCGGTGGGGCTATGGTATGGGCAGGCATATGTTTTGGACAACACAGGTGCATTTTATTGATGGCATTTTGAATGCACAGAGATACCGTGACGAGATCCTGAGGCCCATTGTTGTGCCATTCATCCACCACCATCACCTCATGTTGCAGCATGATGATGCACGGCCCCATGTTGCAATTCCTGGAAGCTGAAAGCATCCCAGTTCTTGCATGGCCTACATACTCACCAGACATGTCACCCATTGACCATGTTTAGGATGCTCTGGATATGACAGCGTGTTCCAGTTCCTGCCAATATCCAGCAACTTCGCACAGCCATTGAAGAGGAGTCGACCAACATTCCACAGGCCACAATCAACAACCTGATCAACTCTATGTGAAGGAGATGTGTAGCACTGCGTGAGGCAAATGGTGGTCACACCAGATACTGACTGGTTTTATGAGAAATAGGCCTTTTGTGTACATAGAAAGAGTCTTAGATCTTGGATTTCAGCTCATGAAAAATGGGAGCAAAAACAAAAGTGTTTATTATATTTTTGGTCAGTTTTATAGTACATACATCTGTTTGTTCCATATATCCACATATTTATATAGTATTACAGTATACCGTATTTAATTCCACTGTACAGTATTCCAAATCTTACATTCTATTTCATCTTATTCTATTTTATATGTATATATTCTACTTATTCCTGCATTTTATTTTGCAACATTATGTCCCTTGTATTTTATTGCACTATTGTATTACTTTATTTCATTGTATGTCTTTGGTATACTGTATTTTACATTGTTGGTGGAGCCTGGGATTACCAATTTTTGTGCATATGACAATAAAGCCTTTGAATCCTTTGAAATAGCTCAAGTTTTCATTCATTCCACAAAGTTCTGAGAATCAACATTCTACATAAAAATATGTTAAACAGGAAAATGAGGGACGACATAGTTTTATGTACTTTCCTTTCAGAATTGCTCTCCAAACAGCAAATATATGTATTGAGAGTTAATTTGCCTCATAACATTTTTAAAATGAATTTGCATCACTTAAATACCTTTTGCTGCTAGTTCTTCCCAGAATCTCTGATTTCTATGTTTCGTATGCAGAAGTCCATGCCCCCAATTAACAACAGATGAGTTATATAAAAATGCACCCCCGTTCAGTTGTCATGAACTTGTCATGAAATTAGCTATAGAGACCAAAACCGTTTTTTGTTCCAGGTTGTAAACATGTTTATTTCTGCTGTTAATTGTTAATTGGGCATTTTGACATGGGGGTCTAAATGAGATTGCTCCCGTTTGAAACCTCAAGTGGCCATTCGATGAACTGCAGTTTGGCCACTTCCACATGGTTCACTGCTTGGATAAAACATTTGTTTTGTTCAGTTATGGGTTAAGTTATGGATAGAGCCACACAGTTTTCTTACAGTAGTACAGTTTGCTGATTAGTAGAACTTAACTTTGATTAGTCCTGAAAGAAGGTACTACAGAACTGTGGAATAAAAATACTTTGTTTTAAACCTTTTTACATCGGAGTCCTGTGGAAGTTGTTCCTTCTCATGTCAATGTACATGAATTAATCTAAGGCAAGGCCCCCACAATGACACTTTACCAACACACACTTTTCAGACTTTACCAACACACAATTTTCAGACTTTACCAATACACATGTTAAAAACGTTCAAGTAAAAGGTTCAGTGTCATCCCAGCCTTTGGATTATGTAGGTGGGGAATAGGTAGACCACATGCAGGGACACTTTAAATCAGCAGTAGCTGCTCTCAAGTCAGTATTTTCACCCTGTTTGTGACTCATCTTGATTGCAATCAATTTCAGCTTCGTCCACTGATGTCTTCTGATCTGTTTTGGCTAGCATTAGCAAATCAGGGGCAAAATATCTCAATCCACCACCACCCAAAGCAGGAACAGATGACAACATCATAGGAGAGGTAAAGTAGTCCCAGCTGTGGACCACTGGTGGAATGAGGTACTCGGCTGATGCTGCAGGGAAGCTGGAGTAGGGATAAAACAGAAAGCCTCCAAAGTGGGACAGGCTTAACAGGTCCTGTTAACAAAGGAAAAATACATACAACAGATTATCAGTTGCTCTTTAATGAATAAAAGTGACAACTCAACAAATAAGTACTACGCTTAAGTACAATTTCAGAGGAAATTTTTTTTGTACTTTTCTACATGTATTTGAGAGCTGTTGTGACTCAGCAAATGAGATAAGCATTAAAAACGATGTGGAGTTTAAAAACTAATAATAATAATATTAATACAGTATTATAATACGTAACGTCCATAACAAAAAGTTAATTACATTTGACTGCTAATATTCTGTAATTAACATTTAATTAATTAACGTTTTGAATGATCCACGGCTCAAAGTGAGGATACTGACAGCGCACGGACAGATAAGACAGAGCTGCACAGCAACAGCAGCACCGTGCAGCAGAGAGACCATCAAGGGGAAAGCAAGAAATGTACATAAATCTATTTCATTGTAATTTATTCCCATTCTGCTCAGATAAATCTCAGTCAGCGGCTCTTCTGGCAGCAGCCAAGCCTCTCTGTCTCCGCTCGCCAGAAACACTGTTCCGCCCTGAGATGGTGTCTGAATCAGCAAAACTCAATAAAAAGAAATCTAAGAAAATAACAATGCTGCTCTAATTAACAATCACATGTACCGATAAAATTAGATTCACCATCTTTAATGAATCTCTCCAAGCATCAGAGCACGTGTTGAAGTATTATATTAATTATATCCAGGTATTCACCCCTCTTCTCACCGGACACCTTCGTGTGTCTCATTAATGTGAAATTGACGGAAGGGAAAAGCAGTCAAAGCTGACATTCTTTACACTAACACCACTTTAACACAACACAGCACTTTCTACAGTTACTGTGGTGTCTTCCTGATTTTAGCAGCTTTCTCCTGATTAACTTTTCACATAACTTCATCTGGCGACACCATGTACCCCATGGTGAGGAGCAGATATCTTTATTATCCTTAGCTTTGAGGGGGTATATGTGTTATATCGGGAGTGTATCTCAAAAGGCTATCCAATAAACACAAATTAGGTTTTGATTCATAAGGCCAGAGAGAGGTTGAGTGGGTCAATTTACCCCTGAGAATAATATCTAAGGTCAGGCCTCAGGACTCTTAGCTTTCTGAAAATGTGGCTCCCTGAACAAAATAGTTAAATAGCACTTATATTCCAATGATGTGGCGTTGCTACTTTTACTTATGATCTAAATTATTCTTTCACCACTGGTTACAACATCTTTTCGGCATAATAATACAATGTAAAAACAATGTGTTCTTTAAGTATTTCATGGTTTGCGGGTCGCCTGTGTACCTGTACCGGTGCGTGCTGTTGGAGGCCCACAGAAAACCCTGAAGTTTCTGGAGTCCTGACAGCTGCTGCCAGGCTCAGTCCACATGGCACTGCTTGGTCCATCGTGGCACAACTGGTCCAGGTGTTTACCTGAGCAGAGTGGAAAAGATTGTTGGGGATACTCGGATCCCGCAGTCGTCTGTTTAAATCTTGTGGATAAACACAGCCTTGTGCTAAACTGCCGTATAATTTGTCCAATTGTTTCTTCTCTGAGTCTTGTGGCTCGCAGCAACCCGCTCCATCACTTAATATACTGATACTTTGTCTGGGCTCCATTTCTCTCTGTGGCCCAACTGAAGTCTGAACTGTCCTCTCTGCTAAGGAAACCTGTGGTTTAGTTTCCCAGAACTCTTGTCCAGGATTGTCCTTAACATTGTCATCTTTGTCACTGTCACTTTCATGAGCATCTTGGAAAAAAAGATAGATGGGAAAGTTAGTTTTAAAAATGTGGATTCATATTTGTAGAGTTAACGAATGTACGAATTGACAAATTAGCATTACACAGGTTTTCCATACCTGAACATTTGGAATTTTCTGAATCTTTTACAGATTGAGATTTTATGTCAGTCATCCGCATCTCTTTAGACTTTAGTGATGAATGTTGTACTTTCCTTTTATAACAAAAGAAAATAACACAATTAAGTTGTAATGATTTTGTTTATGGATTCATCAAAAATAAAACAAAGGTTATCTTTTCCAAAAGATTTAAATAAAATACGAGTGAACATTAGGTGAAAAAAATATACATATATGACTAATCTAAATTATTTAGACACTTCAGACACGTTTATTTTGGTGTTGGGACAGAATCCAAGATGAAAAGAAAGAAAGAATACAGTTCATCCAGGAGTTTTGTAAAGTAACTAAGTACATTTACTTAAGTACTGTATAATTGTGAGGTACTTTACTCAAGTATTTTAATGTTATGCTACTTTCTACTCCATTTCAAAGGGAAGTGTTGTACTTTTTTACTCCGATAAATGTTTCTGACAGTTAGTTTGCAGATAAAGATTTTACATACAAGCATAGGATGATTATGTATGTATAAGAAACGGTACAGTGCTTTAAATTAAACTACCCAACAGCATTAGAATAGTTCCACTCTGAACCAGCTGCAACATTAAAATCCTGCTTACATCAGTGAAAAATAAATTAATAATAATAACACACATACAGAAAATATGCATAATGTGTACTTTAACTTTTTTACATGATAATAATTGTGTCAAATTTAACGGGCAGAATGTAACAATGTATTTTACATTGTGGTTCTGAATACTTAATCCACGATTACTATGCAGCATTTAGATCCGTGGCACAGAACACATGAAGCTGGACAATAATTAAGAAAAAACACTATAAACCAAATATGGCTTTTGCGTAATGTAGTAACAATATTAAGGCCTTATTTTGTAATGAAATTAATGAAAAACATGCCTCTTTTCTCTTCTTCTGTTGCCCGTCTCTCGGAATCCCTTCGCGAAAGGATTGTTGTCTATTTTTAGCTGGGTTATCTGAAAATTGGTACAAAGGAGAGCAAGATGAAGCCTACTTTTTTAAAATAAATGTAAATTATATGAGCGTCTGCTTTCTTAGGAAAGTTGAGTCCAGGTTAGTATTACAGTAAAAAAAAATGAAACACCTCTTACCTTATCGTTTTGGTAAGCTGTCACTGCAATGAACTCTGTCTCACAGAAGACATATGTCCTAAAAGTGCTGAAAGGCAGTTTCAGGATGTCATGCGCCTTCACTATGTGAAATCGTGGCTGGTATTTGTGCATCGAGTTGAGAATTGTCTGCAAATGAAAATGATAATGAAATGTAAACCATATTTTGGGTATGATTCTAAATAGGAAAAAACGTCCATGGAGACGATATAGGCAAGAACTAGAACATATATTATATTATGATTATATTATCATATATTATAATATTACATTATATAGGATTACTTCATGCATCACAGCAAAACTACTATTTATATGTTTAAGAAAAAATAGAAATCACCACACAGGCAATCAACGTGCTAAAGCGTAACTTAAATAGATACCCTGAGAAGCATATTATTATTATTATTATTATTATTATTAGTAGTAGTAGTAGTAGTAGTAGTAGTAGTAGTAGTAGTAGTAGTAGTAGTAGTAGTAGTAGTAGTATTTACAGTAGTATTAGTATTGTTATAGGCTGAAATGCATTACATTTTCAAAATCTAAATCCAAACATACAAATCCATGCTTATCGGAGATGTTGTTGGTCAGTTTCAGTTTGTGGAAGTTGACCACTTTGGACATCCACTGCTCGCCCGTTGCCGGACTGTCCGGGTGTATGGACATGCGTTTGGGCATCTCCGGGTCCGCTTTCCCCGCCACCATCCAGCGGGATTTGTGAAACTTATATCTGCAGTCATCAGCCGTCACGATGTCCATCAGAAAAATATATTTGGCGTTTCTGTCCATCCCGGTGCATCTTGCCTTGAGCGGCGGAAACAAGCGCCTGCCGGGAGAAGAGATAACGGCGTGATGCATGCATTCATTATATTTCCATCAATGCGTAATTATTAGACAGTTACCGTACCTCCCAGATTTTGTAATGACCATTTCAGTGCCGTATTTGTGGAACTGTGTCCAAAGGTCGTTGGATTCCAAATAAACTTCAGGATTATCTTCTGTCATTTCGCCTTCCTCCAGAATTTTGGGAGGCCTGCACAAAATCAGAGACTGCTCCGGTGGCGACGTGTGAATAATCGGGGTAGCGCTGGCATCCAAACTGGGATCAAATAAGCCGCGGAAGGAGAGGTCCATGGCTGAGGGTCCGGACAACATAGTCCCGTGAAGGACTGCATCTCCGACTCTTGTTGGAAGAGGGGAACTTTACGCCCAACTTTTGTTTGGCTACACTTTTACGCCACGTTGTTGCGGGTTTAATAATGTTTTGATCAGCGTTCCTAGCCTGTGTCCAAGATTGTTTGCTCCTTGACACATTTGGACTGGAGTATGACACCCAGCAGTGGGTGGAGTTTCCCTGGTATTGCACATTATGTGCATGAAAATGCTGCCTTACATTTCTTCACTGGCTGGTGAAGCTGTTTTCAACAATTTGGGGTTGAAATCCAGCTTTATTAATCTTAAAACCACACACCAAATCTGAACCAAGCATTGTTAAAGCAAACACAGAATCAGGCAAAAGTAAAAAAAAAGAGACATGTCAACTAATGTTGGCACAGGCAAAGTTATTAAATGTAATTACAGGCAACATTGCTTACCATGTTATTGACAGCATGGAAAACTTCACCATGGAACTGTGAAGTAGTGTATTTATCAGAATCAGAATCAGAAATCCTTTATTAGTCCCACGACGGGGAAATTTACTTTGTTACAGCAAAATAACAAGAAAGTAAAGTGGTGAGTACACAATAATTAAATAGAATAAAATAGAGTAAAAGTAATATAAGTACAAAGTCGTTGATAAAAAGTTGTAAAAGTAAATATTGCACATGACAGTAATAATTGCAGAAGTTATAAAAAGTGAATATTGCACATTGCAGTGATAATTTCACAACAGTGGTGGAATAGTATGTTCTTGGTGTGGTGGTCTACCAGGGCCGTGGTGATTGTACAGTCTGACCGCTGCAGGGAGAAAGGACCTACAGTATCTCTCCATGAGACACCGCAGGTGAAGCAGCCTGTCACTGAAGGAGCTGCACAGTGCGGACAAAGTGTCCTGGAGGGGGGGGGACATGTTGTCCAATAGAGAGGACAGCTTGGTCGTCATTCTCCTGTCTCCCACTACCTCCAGTGTCCAGAGGGCTCCCCAGGACAGAGCTGGCCTTCTTAACCAGTCTGTTCAGTGTAGTAACTTCAGTAAAAAGGCATAATTATACAATAGTTTTGCATGTGTGGAAGTACAAATAGTGTGATAATAGAACACATGTTTGCTTTAATGTATCACTATGAAGGATAAGTTAATTGAAAAATGTAAAGTCTGTAGCTTACTGACACCGTCAGCATTTAGCTTGATTCACTGTAAGCCTCGTTTTTCAATGCAATTATGGGTGGCAATGTCCCTTCCATAATAAAAGCCCTAGACATATCCACTGCATCACTGCTTAATGATAAATTCTGCCAGAAAGAATAGTACTAAAATATGTATAAGAAAAAGCTGTCTTACTTTCTGAATTGTTTAATATAGCCAAGACTGGAGAGAATCATTTTATAAAGTCAAAAATGTTCACAATTCATGTTTTGTGTGTGATTTAAATACAAATACAAATACACAGGCAAAACAATGCTGATAAACTGGAGCCATATCTAAATCACGTTGGTTATTATTCAAACTGTATTCACTTCTTATCTCATGTACACTTCTTCGTCTCATTGTTGTGCTGCTTCTCTGTCTCACCCTCTATGTCTTGAGGCAGCTCCACCTCATCATCTCATCTCTGATATCAAAGCAATCGCGTTATGATCATATTGAGTCATTGGTGTGTGAGTCAAACATTAAACTAGCAGCCGGAAAGTCTGCTTGTCATAAATTGCTGACGAGAAATATTAGGGGGTACTTCAGCAACTCGGTGAGTAAATAACGGTAGCATCAAGCTTGATGCTATTAGCTAGCAAATCTGGCATTAGTCTACCATCAACAGGTGTAGACAGAAAATATGATTATCCTGAACTAATTTACTGAATCAACCAACTCACATCTCGTTTCTTTCTTTTCACCCAAGCCATTAGAGTAATATGCTGCTGCTGTTGGCGTTTCATTGTTGTTGTGGGCCACAACACGGTATCATCATCAGTGAGCTATTTTTAGAATGTGCATGCAACGTTTCTGGTCGCGTGCACGCGCGTCTACAGAGGCAGGCTGTGTCCTGCTCCTCAGTGGCGATGACGGCTTGCGGTTAAAAAATAATAATAAACTAATTTGAAAGTGGGGGGGACACATACGGGATTTTACTGTCCCCGGTGGAAATTACACCCATGGGTAGACATATTGGTCATTCATATCGATGGGCATTGAAAAGTAATATTTACTGTAGATCAGGGGTCACCAACCTTTTTGATACTGAGAGCTACTTCAAGTGTACTGAATAATACGAATAGCTACTTGTTTGATACAAACTTCCTGAATAACATAGTTGCACTGTTCACCTTTAATGATAATATCATTAATAATAAATATTCATATATGTGAAGAGACTGTCTGATCACATGTTAATGTTAATTATTCCTCACAATGATTATTAACAATGATTTTCCATGGTAGGAAACAGATATATTTAAACATTATGTATGTATGTGCTCAATCTATGTCAACATTTGAAAGTCAGAGTTATCACATCTCTGATATTTTTGTAAATATATTTATTGACAGTTTTGTATGAATGAGCACATTTGTAGCATTTTGTTCAAAATCACACCAGTTATATTTTAGTACAAAGTATCACTTCTGTAAAAAGAATTAAGGAAATCATTAATTGTCACATCTTCAAATCATATCCTGTTTGTCATGTCTCGTCGAATTTGTTGAGTTGTTCATGTTGACTCGTCACTTCCTGTTTTATTTTGTACCTACCTCTTGTTTCTCAACCCAGATGCCTTTACTTCCTGTCCTGGTGTGATGTCCCTCCATCGTCAGCGTCTCCCTCGCCCCTGATTGTTTTCACCTGTTCCCACTCACCTCTTGTATAAATTGTCCTGTCTCCCCTTGTCGTCTGTCAGTTCGTCTTACCATATCCTTGTCGTAGCATGTCCAAGTACAGTGTTCCAAGTATCAGTGTGTTTTTTCAGACAACTCTGTTAATCCTCCTAGTGAGCGCTTTGATTTAATATTCTGTTTTACGGAAGTAAAGTATTGTTTTTTCACACTTTACCATTGTGTCCGGAGTCATGCGTATGAGTCTTCCTTCCCTGTGTCTGAGGCGTAACACTGTTTGTACAAATCACTAACTTTGTAACATCATAGAGAGTGGAGATGACATCAGAAACTTTCTTCTCATCTTAGAACAGTGTTTTCAATAACATCATTGCACCTTTCAAGACCTCTCTGTCCGAAAAGGCTTTCTTGTTCTTTATTTAAAATAATGTGCAGCTCTAAATTAAGCTTCTGTTGCTTTTTGAGACTTGTTCACTGGCCTGGTGAAAAGAGATGCTGCTGCCCAAAGCTGCCTTTAACTCACGGCTTGTTCTGCCCGCAGTGCTGCAGGTGGTAGTTAGTTAGTTAGTTAGTTAGCATGGTAGCTTTTGTAACACGTACCGAAGTGTCTCCACAATGTACCGCTTTGCCGTCGCAACGCAAATGAGACACACTATAATTTCACTGTTGTAAAAAATAATTCTTCCTACCAATCATTGTGAAAATAGTTAGTTTTCTTTCGCTTTTCTGCCATGTTTAGCGTGAACACGCCAGCTTGTCTCAGCGAAAAGTGAAATGGAGATTTAGTTTACAGGGTCAGAATTCATTAAAAAAATTCATAAAACATTTTTGTTTTTTAAATTCTATATTCAATATTTTTATTTGAAATGTTAAATTACACTTAATAATTCAAGTGTTATGATTTTAAAAAAAACAGCAAAGCAATTAAATACAAATTTTAGACGGAGCTCCATGGTGACTAGTGCTATTTTTAGAACATGCTCTGCGGGCGACTCACGTAGTTCCTGCGGGCGACCAAGTGCCCCGCGGTCACCGCGTTGGCTACCCCTGCTATAGATAAACATGAAATGGAGGGAAAAAAGTATTTAACAAAAATGTCAGTGTAGTTTAACCATGACACAGTGAACTATTCAAAAAGAGATGAATGCCAGTATTAATAAATGTTCATATCATTAGCCTAGCGTACACGGTGGAGCTGGGGAGGGATAAACATTGCTCCACCTCTGCTTTATCGTCTATTTTATTCTAAATGGGACCATCATTTACAAAATTAACATCGTGCTGCCTTGAAGAAGACTTGAAACTAGCAAATAAGTGTTTGCTGAGGTAATAAATTAAGTGAGAAGTAGGGCCATTTTCTCATAGACTTCTTTTTGCTCCATTCTGGCCATTGCAAAAAATGCAGGTTTAAGGCACTTCTACATTTTATTAACTTTTCAGAACCAGAGGATACGTCGTCTTCTTTTATACATTCTGTGGTGGTTTACTGACAAGGCTTTTGTTTTTGGAAAATGCTGTCTGTTTATCATGGCGACTCGTTCTGTAATCAGTAAGCAAGTCATTATTTTTCATTTTGCAAGTTATACCCATGGTCATGGACTAACAATGAACTACTAACATTGGATGAATTGACACTTGCCTGACATTCTGAGGTAGCTTGATTTGTCACATTTTCTAGAAAGAGATAAGAAAATAACATTTGGTCTGCTACACTTCTTTTTGATGTGGGTTGAGTTGAGTGGAAGAGGGGTTGCCGCCCTCAATATGAAGTCACATTTTGAAAATTCAGTCAGGTTTGGGAAAGATGGTGGTTACAGAACAAAGTTGTGTGGTAGATGCCCCATGGATCAAGCATGGGAAGAAGATAGCAGCACATAAACCGCATACAACAAAAAACGTATGCCAGGAAATATTGTGAAAGATGCTACAACATAAAATAAGATAAACTACACAAAATGGCTTTAAATGTTGTTACAGTATATTGATGCGTCTTTACAAACTCTCAGGGCTTTACTAACATTATTTATTGGGGCACAGACAAAAAAGTAGCTGCACTGTTTTAAAGAACAATAATAAATCATTACAAAATAAGACACATCCTGTCTCAAAATGATACAGACAAACTAGTCCATGCATTTGTTACTTCAAGGCTGGATTACTGCAACTCATGCTCATTTGGAGCATCAAACCACAGCGGAATCGAGCGGAAGATGCTGGAGATGTGATTTGTGGACAGACAACAGCTGCTCCCGTTAAAAAAAGAAAGGTACGAGCCATACAAGACGAGCAAAGGAAAATTCAAGACAAGTGGACAGAGGAGTTTTTATTTGTCCTCCACGAGTTGAACCCTTTGTGCTTAATGTGCAAACAAACCTGCTCTGGTTTCAAGCGTCAAGTCATTTGGAGCCGCATTTCCAAACGACGCATCCAAAGTTCAACAAAACTTACGCACCTGGAAGTGAAATTAGTAAAAAAATAAAATAAAATAGAGCAACTTTCTTCTCTTTCTGGACAACAAAGGCTCATACACAGGACAACTAATACAGCTGAACGATTAACTCAGGCATCTTTTGAGATCGCATGGATTTTGGCTCAGGCAAAAAAACCTTATCAGACTCAAACATTGTGAAACACTGCTTTTTGGCTTCAGCAGAAATATTGTTTGCCGAGTTTGACAACATCATCCCAGTATTAAGTTAATCCTGCTTTTAATGAATGCATTGGTTGGCTGCATTGTATGTTCTGGGTGGGATGACAGATTAATAAACAGAAATGCTTTTTATGACTGGATACCTTTTCATACTTTGCGGTAAAAGTGGCTCTCCCATTGACTTTGTCCTATCAATGTGGCTCTCACGTAAAAAATAGTGAAGACCCCTGAGCATTGCGCTCCCAGAATGCAGGGTTACTTGTGGTTCCTATAGTCTCTAAGAGCACAATGGGAGCCAGAGCCTTCAGCTATCAAGCTCCTCTCCCGTGGAACCAGCTTCCGGTTTGTGTTCGGGAGGCAGACACCCTCTCCACATTTAAGAGCAGGCTAAAGACTTTCCTTTTTGATAAAGTTTATAGTTAGGGCTGGCTCAGGCTTGCCTTGGATCAGTCCCTAGTTATGCTGCTATAGGCTTAGACTGCCGGGGGACACTTCCCTGCTCTCCTCCTTCTCTTCCTCTCTCCTCCTCTCCCTCTCTATCTGTATGCATTTATGTAAATGTATGTTACTAACTCAGCATCCCCGGAGTTTCTGTGTCTCTCATGTGGCAGATTGCCACTGTTAAAGTTCACATATGGATCATGAATCGTGGTTGCGCCTGCTGCCCTGGTCCTGCTGGACACCGGGAAGCCTTTTTGACATTATCCTGGATTCATCCATACTTTCTCTTTTTTGATCACAACGTAATTTCTGTCAAATGGATGTTGTATTTGTACTATGTTGTTCATCCTGTACACACGACATCTATTGCACGTCAGTCCGTCCTGGGAGGGGGATCCCTCCTCAGTCTCTCCCTGAGGTTTCTAACATATTCCCCCTTTAATTATGGGGTTTCTTTTAGGAAGTTTTTCCTTGTGCGGTGCACAAGGGTAGACTACTAAATGTGTCTCACTTTATTTTTCACAAGCTACTTAAACAAAATACTGAAGGTTCTGTTTGAAAACTATAAATCTAAATGTCCGGCAGTGGCTCAGTCAGTAGGGGCTTGGACTGTGAGCCGACCCGAGTGTGACTGCTACTTGGAGAGGTCCCAGTTCACCTCTTGCCCTGCCGTGGTGCCCTTGAGCAAGGCACCGGACATCCCCCTTCCCCCCTCACTCCCATTGCTCCCTGGGCACTGTCCTATGAGCTGCCCACTGCTCCTAGTACTAGACTCCTGGTACTAGGATGGGTTAAAAGCAGAGAACAAATTTCACTGTGTGCTCTGTATGTGTGACCATTAAAAAGAGGGTTTCATCCCTCCAAATCTTAAAAAAAAAAAAAGATATCTGATCATCTTAAATTATTATTGCGGTTGCTATAGGCTTGGTCTGTAAACAAAAGAAGAGGGGCAGGCACTTCCTTATCAAGTTGACACTGATTGGCTATTGATGGCTATAGATAACCCATGGAAGCTCCGATTGGCTCAAATGAGCTGGCAATTGAACGCTTAGAGTCCGCTCTACATTTGGGAAGCAGGCGCAAGCGGGAATAACGTTTTTACCGAGTATAAACAAAATATCTCACACATCGATCAGCTGATTTCAAAGATTGCAACAGTTGTTTATGGGCTTTTATGGACGTGACGAAGTTGGCTATCAATATCGTTTTACCGGAAAGATCGTTTGGACCTTTGGCAATGACACAAGAGTGTTTTTTAATTATTATTACTGATTACAGGATTATTATGAGGGTTCATAGGTGAGTTGGCTCAAAGTTATGGGTTTGATTTTTGAGTTTAATTGCTATTTTGAGGCGCTGATTGTACCTGCTGTTGTGATTGTGATCTCAAAATCTAAATAGATGAGATTTTAAGCTTTATAAAAAGATGTGGTATGGGTACCACATCCAGCATGGTGGACTGTACACAACACATGACAAAATAAAACTCCTGCTGCAGATCTCCACTGGGTCACTGCACATTAACAAACTCTCCCGAGTAAAACCTTCACATTACTGAATTGCCCATTTTGGGTGTGGGGATATGGTCCATAAAACAAGGGCAGCTATCAGTCCCTGCTTGGTTGAATGCTTGGTTTCTTTACTTAAAAGAGTACTGCACAAATGTAGCATTGCTTTCTGGTAACATTATCTAATTCACAATTGACAGAAAAAAGGATCAGAATAAATGCAGCAGGGACAGAAAAACTATCTTTTTTATTCCACAGATTCTTCTTCCTAGTCAAAAGGTAACGCCTACAATACCCACATTTTAACTGTCGACAGTTCCGTCAGAGATTTGGGTGTATTATGCTAGTAGCAGCAAATATAGCCTCAAGCCATAGCCGAGGTCGTGTAAGCTCACTTCTTTCAACTTTTCAAACTTATATTATTCAGCCGCAATAGTGATATACATATGGGGTATCGCTGACCATTCCACCCCACACAATCTTATCCTGAAAGGGGGATTTGTTTTTCTGCGTTAAGGGGTTTCTGTGTAGCCACAGAGCCTAAACACTTAGCTAACGTGTACTTTCTCAGAAATGTAACTACACATTGGGACTATGGTGACCTTCACCATAGATTGTAAGGACTTTGGTGAGCCAAAATGGTCACTTATGCAGTGAAAATCTCAAAATCTACACACAGATTAGTGCAAAAGTTAGATATCCATGGTACCTGTCTGACTGTGGTGGTCATTTCACCTTTCATCTAACACAGTGGTATTAGTGGTTGACTTTGTTTTGTTCTTTATTGAAAAATCTGGACAAACTATGCAGCGGATTGATGTACACACATTCATAGTCCCTAGGATAGATTGTTATAACTTTGATCTTACTTTTTATTTTCTATCTGGTCAAAATGATAACTTGTTCAATACTTTGGTAATGACCAAATGCCCACAAAACGAATGCCATTGCAAACTTTGTATTAAGTGCTAATAAAACAAACATTGAAAATAGATAATATTACTTCAGCTATACATCAACATGTTAGCATTATTATTGTGAGCATGTTAGCGTGCTGATGTGAGCATTTAGCTTAAGTACAGCCTCCCAGATCCGCTGCATGGTTGCAGACTCTTGGTCTTGTTTTGCTGAGGAAAGTCTTTACACTACCTCGATGAGGATAGTACATAATTCCCTTGTGAATGTGACAAGTGACTGGATCATCTCCATTTATTTACTCTGAATGATTTACTTGGAGAAAAGGTTTTTAATGTTTTGTTTTTGATCATGGAGCATTTGTGAATAAGGTTCTTTAGTTTCAAGAGTCAACTGCATTGAGAATACTTCAAATCCAAAAGCCTGCCGTGGCATGACAAGAATATTGAAACAACAAATGGACCCCTGTCAAGACTAAAAGTGGATCAAAAAGATGAGAGTAAAAAGATATTTTTTAAATGAGAAAACAATACCTTTGGCAAACGCTTCAGTCCATCGGAAAGTCAGAACTACGGCTTTATGTTTTTGTTGGCCAGTTTTTCTTTTTGATGCCGTTAAAATGCTTTTTAGTCAGTGCATCCAAAATAAACTGCAGCATCAAGCATCATTTATTCACACTCACTTTGACATCTCTGATCAAGTCTCCCTGTCGTGTTCCTGCAGACTTTATTTCCTCTGACTGGAAATCTTCTCCACAGCCAGGGTCACTGGAAAGCTTTCCAAACCATTCTGGCCGCACTGTCTCCTTAACACCTCACATGTTTGGACAGTTGATGAATGGCCTAATGGTAACAGGTTAGTGCGAGTGAACATAGTTGGGCTTCGAAGGTGGGAGGAATGTAGTTTAACAGCTGAGCAGAAGTGTTAAAAGAGATCGGGCCTGAGCTGATATCAAACGCACAACGCATGTCTGGAGCTGGGGCAGACTGCAAAATGAGTCATGAGAAAGTCAAGTGTAGCCAGTCACTATCGGACTGCAGTCTGTTGTATCATACTTTTCTTCATGTCATATTCAGTCTAACAAAGTAATGAATATTACCTTTTATATAAATATTCAAATTTTATTCAGAAACAGTATTTATAGTAAATGTATTCATGTATTTAAGGAATTGAAGAAGATATGATTAACTAACTAATTTTAAATGTAATTTAATGTAATATTTGAATAATTGTTTGTATTCATGATACACTTTTTTGTTGGTAGTTGGTTCATTTTATTTCTTGTTAGTTTCATGCAGATGATGCATTTAATAGAAATGTATTGAATATGGTTTGGTGTTGTGGGAGAGCCTGGTTTGTGTATTTTATAGTAAAATGGGAACGTAATGCATTTAGTGCTTTTCTACTGTAGTCTAAGCCAGGGGTTCCCAAACCTTTCAGCCCATGACCCCCAAAATAACGGTGCCAGAGACTGGCGACCCCCACTATCCCCGGAGGTGACTGAAACATAAGAAAACGTGTGCACAGGACACACGCACTAATAGGTGTATCCAAACATAACGACAACACAAAAGAACAGAACAGCCTGACAACCATGATATGATTTTACATATAACAATTTACTATAAGACAAAAGCAGAATACGTCAGTCAAATAAATCTCCATGTAATTTATGAGCATTTATGAACATTGTTGCTGACATGTGCAAACTTAATTTTGACACAATACTTTAATTTCCATGTTAGCAGATATATAATATATCTAAAGTAATAGCCATAAACTGTAGCACTGAGTAAACATGTGAACATTGTTGCGGTGCAAATTTACATTTAGGAAATTATTATTTTTCAGTGTTAATTTCACCTAATGAGATGGGTGGGCACTATGCGTGGAGCACAGCAAGTCCATTCTGGGTTTAATTTTGGAGACGGCCACTCGGAGATTATCCTCGACGTTTCAACGTGATCTGTATTTATTTTTTAATATGTCAGTGCCGAGAAAGTCTTTTCGCACAGGCATGTAGAGCCAAAGGGCTTCAGTACGTCCATTGCGGTCTTGGATAGCTGTAGATATTCTCTCTCGACTGAAATCCAGAACTCAGCATGCGTCTTTGAATTAAAAGCTGTCTTTAATTAAGGTGCGGTCACTTGACAGTTCAACCAGTGCCTCCTCCATATCGGATGACACATGACTTGCGGTCATAACAGTTGAATGATGATCTTATCCAGTCATATTTTTCTGGAGCTGTTTCCTCGGGGAAATACTTGTTAAAGTGTTTCAGGAGGGCTTGGAGGTGGGTAGTGATAGACTTCTTCACAGTGTTAACAATCAGATAACTTTCCTCCATGAATTCTTCCAGCTCAGGAAACATATCAATCTTGCCCATTTCAACTCGGGCAGTCCAGCGATCCACTTTCCTCTTGAATGCGCGGAGTTTTATCATTCAGCGACATGATGCTTGTGTTTTCACCTTGCAATGGCATGTTAAGTCTGTATAGTCTGTCAAATATGCAAGATAAATATGCTAGCCTAGTTAACCAGTCAGTCAGGTGGTCCGCGAGCTGGGACCCATGCTCCATCAGAAATAAGCGCACCTAGTCCCGCAGTTCATACAGGCGGCTGAGAACATTTCCCCGGTAAAGCCACCTGACTTCTGTGTGGTACAGTAGGCCCTGATGCTCCGAGCCCAGTTCGTTGCAGAGAGTGGCAAACAGCCTGGTGTTGAGTGGACGGGATGATCATTTTTATCGCAGTCTCAAGAACACTTTTAAGCACTGGGTCGAGTGCTTTACTCGCAAGTGCTTCTCTGTGGATAATACAGTGCGTAACGTTTACGTGGGGCGCCACTTGTAAGACTCTTGCTTTTAGTCCTTTCTTTTTCCCCAGCATTGCTGCAGCACCGTATGTACACACACCGATGCACTCATCCCAAGACAGTCCCGCTTCTTTTAGTTTGTTGTCAAGTTTTGTGAAAATGTCCTCACCTGTGCACTTAACCTCCAGCGGGGTGCAAAACAGCATGTCCTCGTTTGATAACGACGCATGTGAATCCATATTGGATATTTTCCTCTCGATACTTTTGACACTTGGAGGAAGGCTGGTCCGACTGTTTATGGACCCCCTTACCTCCCGCGCCAGAAGTCGATGGCCTTTCTGACGGCGGTTCTCCGCTCTCCTCTGCTGCCTTCTCCACTGGCCTCTCTACCTTGTCTTTGGTCGGTATTAACCAACGTTTCATTTTGAAAAATAATATCCTAGGCTTAAAGCCTAGTGTATTGATTTGGGGTGTTCGGAAGAAATCTACTGGTGTACACTGACATGTGTGTGTGACGTCTATGATATTTACTGTGGCCTGTAAAGTGATCTGTCACCTGCAAATGATACTGTCGTTAATCTGTCATAATCACCTCAGGGGTCACATAGAGAGGATTCTGAAAATCATCTTGCAACCCCCATTTTGGGAACCCCTGGTCTAAGCAACTCAAAGAACTTTATGGAGCCTTATAATAACCTCATTATTAAATATGACGAACCTGTCTCTATTATCTGGCTACGTACCACAATCCTTTAAAGTAGCTGTAATAAAACCATTTCTTAAAAAGCCCAGTCTTGATCCAAAGGTTTTAGCCAACTATAGACCGATATCTAACATTCCCTTTCTCGCTAAAATCCTTGAAAAAGCAGTTACAAAACAATTGTGTGATCTTTTTAGATCACAATAGTTTATTTGAGGTTTTTCAATCTGGATTTAGAGTTCATCATAGCACAGAGATGGCACTGGTGAAAGTTACCAATGACCTTCTATTGGCATCAGACAAAGGACTTGTCTCTGTTCTTGTCTCGTTAGACCTCAGTGCTGCTTTTGACACTGTTGATCATGACATTCTACTACAGAGACCGGAACATTGTGTTGGCATAAAAGGAACCGCACTTGGCTGGTTTAAGTCCTATTTATCTGAGCGATCTCAGTTTGTACGTGTTAATGATAATTCGTCCATGTCAGTCATGGAGTCCCGCAAGGTTCTGTACTTGGACCTATTCTATTTACCTGTATATATGCTTCCTTTAGGCCAGGGGTCTTCAACGTTTTTCAGGGCAGGGACCCCCAAACTGGTGTAGCGTGGAGCAGGGACCCCCTACTGTATATATTATATAGAAGAGGCTTGAAGAGGGGGGAATGGTCTTTTAGTTCACCCCACTCCTTTCATCCGCTCTGTCTCTGACTGAAAGTGTGTGTGTCGGGAGCGAAGTCCCGCCCTTCGCGAAACACAGCGGAGGAGGGAATGTAAATGCGCAAAGCAAAATAAAATAAAATAATTTAAAGCAAATTTGCTTTATCTACAAACAATTTTGCGACCACCTGCAGTACCTCCACGGACCCCCTGTTGAAGACCTATGCTTTTAGGCAATATTATCAGCAACCACTCCATAAACTGTAATTGTTATGAGGATGATACCCAATTATATCTCTCAATCAAGCCAGATGAATCAAATCAAATCAAATTTATTTGTATAGCTCAATATCACAAATTATACATTTGTCTCAGTGTGCTTTTGTGCATTTTGGATCAACTGAAGAGTCTTAAGCGACTTTTTGGGACAACCTGATAACAATGAGTTGCAGTAATCCAGCCTTGAAGTAACAAATGCATGGACTAGTTTTTCTGCATCATTTTGAGACAGGATGTGTCTTATTTTTGCAATGTTACGTAGATGAAAGAAGGCAGTCCTTGAGATTTGTTTTATGTGGGAGTTAAACGACAGATCTTGATCAAAGATGACGCCAAGATTCCTTACAGTGGTGCTGGAGGCCAAGTTAATGCCATCCAGAGCTTCTATGTCATTAGAAAATGCGTTTCGGAGGCGTTTAGGGCCAAGTATAATAACTTCAGTTTTGTCTGTGTTTAACATCAAAAAGTTGCTAGACATCCAAGTTTTTATGTCCTTAAGGCATGCTTGAAGTTTAGCCAATTGATTGGTTTCATCTGGTTTAATTGATAGATATAATTGGGTATCATCCGCATAACAATGAAAGTTTATAGAGTGGTTCCTTATAATATTGCCCAAAGGAAGCATATATAAGGTGAATAGAATCGGTCCAAGTACAGAACCCTGCGGAACTCCAAGACTGACTTTGGCTGTCATGGAGGATTTATCGTTAACAAGTACAAATTGAGATCGCTCAGATAAATAGGACTTGAACCAGCTTAGTGCGGTTCCTTTTATGCCAACACAATGTTCCAGTCTCTGTAGTAGAATGTCATGATCAACAGTGTCGAAAGCAGCACTGAGGTCTAACAAGACAAGAACAGAGACAAGTCCTTTGTCTGATGCCAATAGAAGGTCATTGGTAACTTTCACCAGTGTCGTCTCTGTGCTATGATGAACTCTAAATCCAGATTGAAAAACCTCAAATAAACTATTATGTAAAAAATCACACAACTGTTTTGCAACTGCTTTCTCAAGGATTTTAGCGAGAAAGGGTAGGTTAGATATCGGCCTATAGTTGGCTAAAACCTCTGGATCAAGACTAGGCTTTTTAAGAAGTGGTTTTATTACAGCTATTTTAAAGGATTGTGGTACGTAGCCAGATAATAGAGACAGGTTGATCATATTTAATAACGAGGTGTTAATTCAGGGTAAAACTTCTTTAAACAGTTTAGTTGGAATTGGGTCTAAAAGACAGGTTGATGGCTTAGACGATGAGATTGTTGAAGTTAGTTGGTTAAGGTTGATTGGAGTAAAACAGTCTAGATATATTTCAGGAGTTACAGATGTTTTTAAAATTCCAAGCAGTTGAAGTTAAGTCATTACCAATTGAGGTCAGGAGGAGATTAATTTTGTCTCTAATAATTATAATTTTATCGTGTAAGAAGCTCATGAAGTTTAGTTTGCGGATTTGTAAATTAAGCCATGGAGCTTTCTTTTTCTGTTTTATGATCTTCTTCTTTAGAGGAGCGACAGAGTCGAGTGTTATTCACCATCCGGGGTATCATCCCCGGAGTGTCTGTCTCTCATGTGGCAGGTTGCCACTGATACAGTTTACGTCAGGATCATGAATCGTGACAGCGCCTGCTGACCTGGTCCTGCTGGACACCGGGAAGCGTTATTGACATTTTCCTGGATTCATCCATACTTTCTATTTCTTTTTTTTCCAACACAACATAATTTCTGTCAAATGTTGTATTTGTACTATGTTGTTTATCCTGTACACACGACATCTATTGCATGTCTGTCCGTCCTGGGAGAGGGATCCCTCCTCAGTTGCTCTCCCTGAGGTTTCTTCCATTTTTTCCCCTTTAATTTTGGGGTTTCTTTTAGGAAGTTTTTCCTTGTGCGATGCGAGGGTCTAAGGACAGAGGGTGTCGTAACCTGTACAGTCTGTAAAGCACACTGAGACGAATGTATAATTTGTGATATTGTGCTATACAAATACATTTGATTTGATTTACATTAAAGGATGACGCAATCTCACACTTTGTAATTTCTTTGACTTTAATTGTTGACTTTTGAGTTCCATTTTGCTTGTTAATTGTTTTTTTCAGAGAATCAGAAATCCTTTATTAGTCCCACAACGGGAAAATGTACACCAAAAGAGCAAAAAGAACAAATGAGGTAAAGTGCCGAGCACACAATAAAATTTTAATAATATAAGTACAAGCGGTTGAGTAGTTTATAAAGATGAATTTTGCACATGGCAGTGATAATTGCACAACAGTGGTGGAATAGTCTGTGTGGTGGTCTACCACGGGATTGTACAGTTTGACCGCTGCAGGGAGAAAAGACCTACAGTATCTCTCTGTGAGACACCGCGGGTGAAGCAACCTGTCGCTGAAAGAGTTGCACAATGCGAACAAAGTGTCCTGGAGGGGTGGGACATGTTGCAATTTTGCAATCTCAATGTCCGTTCCCAGGATGTCCACTGGTGTTGGGGGAGAATGATGGCGCCTCCTGAAGTCCACCACCAGCTCTCTGATCTTCCCTGCATTGAGCAGGAGGTGGTTCCTCTGGCACCAGAGGGCAAAGTCCTGTGTCAATATCAGAGTCATCAGAATTTCTGCAGGTGACACTTTTTAGTGTAGAGGGTGAAGAGAAACGGCGCCAGAACCGTTCCCTGGGAGGCCCCCGTGCCGCAGACAATCGTGTCCGAGTGAAACTCCCGGGTCCCACAGGATTTGAGGAGCCTTGAGCTGATGCCATCTGGACCCACAGCCTTTCTTGAACCTTATACCTTCTGAGCTCTTTCCTCACTTGGTTGGTTGTGAGGGATAAAGTGCCGGTGGAGCAGCAGGAGACAGAGTGGGTGGTGGAGTAGCTGCCAGCTGGGGGATGAGGGAAGGGGCAAGGAGGAGATGACAGGGTCATATCCCGGTCAATGGACAAGGACAATGTTGCAGCAGGGGGGGAGGGGCGCCTGACTGATCAAAATTATTGAAGAAAATGTTCAAGTCATTCACCCACTTTAGGTCCTCCTTGGGCTGAGAGTCTGGCTCCTTGTACCCAGAGATCATTTTCAGAACTCTCCAGACAACCAGTCACATTTCTCTGCTCCAGTTGCTCCTCCATGTTTTTCCTGTAGGTGTTCTTTCCCTCTCTGATCTTTCACCTTAGCTCCCTCTGAACAATCGTCAGCTCTTCCTTGTTACCTGACCTAAAGGCCCTCTTTTTGTCTTTGAGGAGAGCCTTTATCTCAGGATTCATCCATGGTTTGTTGTTTGGGAAACATTGTACAGTCCTGGTGGGTACTACGTTATCCATACAAAAGTTTATACAGTCTGTAAGGCTGCTAAGGAGGTGTACCAGGTAGTGGTCTGATCTACCCAGGGGAGGGAGAGGTGATGAGCTGTAGGCCTCCTTGGTGTTGGCATTCAGTAAGTTCAGTGTTTTATTGTCTCTGGTGGGGCATGTGACATATTGTTTGAATGTGGGCAGAGTGGTGGAAAGAGAGGCATGATTAAAGTCACCAGAGATCAGAAGGACGGCGTTTGGGTGCTCTGTCTGCAGCTGTATTCACAAATTATATATATTTTTAGATTGTATGAATGTATGTTTTGTCTTAATATCTTAAATCAAATTATTATTTCTCTCTGACACTAAACTTAGTTAAGCCTAACATCAATCTTCAACAGTTCTTTATATTTATTCATATCTGTTAGAGCCAGGTTGAAAATAAAAATGTTTATTCAAGTACTTCAAACTACATCATTGAAGATTTTGCATACATTTTGTTTTTCCAATTAATTTACACAACAGAAAGGTTTATGCAAAAAGAAAATCAATAAAGTTTATCCAGCACTAACAAGGCCATAAATCAGCTGTAGGAAGGTGAGCAAAGAAAGGGGAAGAAAAGAGCTGTGTGAGGAGGAGGCAGAAGGCCCCTAGAAATCAATGTTGACACATTAGACCTATTAGCTTATTGAGAGGTGAAAGATGGATTGAATGCTAGACATTAAAGAGAGCTGTAACGGTAAAACAGCTTCTCCACTGATGAGCTCTGTGGAAAGTAAAGAGCAACACGCCAACATCTCTATCATTATTTTATGTCTGAAGAAGAGGATTCATCTTCAAATGTACATTATTTGAAAAACATGACTGACATAATAATTGATCATAGATTTAAAAACAACTTCTGCTCCTTTAAAAAAAAAAAAAAAAAGAAACTGGATAACAAAATTGATTAAATATGATATAATTTGACAGCCTGCATGATATTTAATGGATTAGGGGCTAAACTAAACAAATTATATTTCAATATATATTTAGTTCTTTACCATGCATGTTGAAAGTGAAAAATGCATTTATTTATATTCTTTTATTTCTATCAAAAATGCCCTTAAACCAACTTCACAGCTTAAAGCTGCAATGTTTTTAATTCAATATTTTTTATATGAACAATTGATAAATTGACTGTGTAATGTGAATAAAGAATTATCTCCCAACTCTGAACGTTATGTCAGCTCTATGGAGTGCTTTAGTGTCTTTCAGTTCATTGATTTGGTCTTTACCGTTTTGATTTACTCTCGTAGCTCTTATCAACTTAATTTCATGGAGCAGCAGAAAGCCCATCTGTTGTTCTTCCTTAAGTTTCACAATTTATTTTTGTTAAATTACTTCCTTATTCAAATGAAGGATGCAATTATAGAGGGTTTTGCAAGTTGTACAGGTTAAGCCCTTTTGCAAACAAATTGTGATTTTGGTCCAATGGTCAATGTGAAGCTGTATATCACTGTTTCAACACTTGAGTTGCTTTTCATTTGAAAAATATCACAAAGATTATAATACGTAAATAAAGGAGATAAAGAGTTGTAAATTAATATGGTGATTAATATTGAATTACTACAGGGGTCTTCAACGTTTTCAGGCCAAGGACAAACTGGTGTAGCGTTGAGCAGGGACCCCCTACTGCAGGGGTGCCCACAGTGGCGCAAATTTATTTTAGTTGACCCCTCTCCATTCGTCCGCTTTGTATGCCGGGAGCGAAGTACCACCCTTCGCAAAACACAGCGGAGGAGAGAATGTGAATCCGCAAAAAAAAATGTAAACAAATTTGCGACCCCCCCCCTGCAGTACCTCTTTAAACAGTTCAGTTGGAATCCGGTCTAAAAGACAGGTTGATGGCTTAGACGATGAGATTGTTGAAGTTAGTTGGTTACGGTTGATTGGAGTAAAACAGTCTAGATATATTTCAGGAGTTACTAATGTTTTTTAAAATTCCGGAGGTTGAAGTTAAGTCATTACCAATTGAGGGCAGGAGGAGATTAATTTTTTTTAATTCTCTAATAATTATAATTTTATCGTTAAAGAAACTCATGAAGTCGTCACTACTGAGAGATATAGGAACAGAAGGCTCTGTAGAGCTGTGGCTCTCTGTCAGCCTGGCTACAGTGCTGAAAAGAAACCTGGGGTTGTTCTTATTTCCTTCTATTAAGGAAGAGTAATAAGCTGCTCTGGCATTACGGAGAGCCTTCTTATACGTTTTAAGATGATCTAACCAGACTAAACGAGATTCTTCCAATTTAGTGGAACGCCATTTACTTTCAAGATTTCTCGACTTTTGTTTTAGTTTGCGGATTTGTAAATTAAGCCATGGAGCTTTCTTTTTCTGTTTTATGATCTTCTTCTTTAGAGGAGCGACAGAGTCGAGTGTTATTCGCAGTGAGGCTGCAGCGCTATCAACAAGATGATTCATTTGGGAGAGACTAAAGTTAGCATTGGAGTCCTCCATTATATTGATATTGAGTCCTGGTATTGAATTAAGTGCTGATGGAATCACTTCCTTAAATTTAGTCACAGCACTTTCAGATAGACATCGAGCGTAGGACATTTTGCCTACTGGCTTGTAGTCCAGTAACAGGACTTCAAAAGTTATTAAAAAATGGTCTGATAAGAGGATTATGTGGACACACTGATAAACTTTAAATTTCAACACCATATCCCAGAACAAGGTCCAGAGTGTGGTATAAACAGTGAGTTGGTTCATGTACATTTTGACTGAACCCAATTGAATCATAATTGGGTAATGTATAATACTAATGGCAATGTATAATACTAGAGTAAGAAACAGGCTACGCTACACCATAGACAAAGACGTAACACTGTGATGGAGCGGCTCCGACACTGACTACACACACATCGTATTTTTGTTTTTTTTAAGCTTATTTCATGTTTTCACTTTTTTTTTTAATATATTTTCACCTTTGGACCTTGGGAGGCCATCAAATAAATCAAGTCATCATAATTGTTGATCTATGCCTGTGTTTTTGAGGAGTTTGAAATTGAACCCCGCCACAAATAATGTAATGGAACTAAATAATGACAAATAGTTTTTGTTTCCCTCATTATTAGAGGTGTTAAGTGATTGATACCATTCAGCCCTTTATCTCCCATGAAAATTGAATTGCTCGTCTTTTCTTTCAGCTTGCATTTAAGTTCAATACCCTAACTGAGCAACAGTGCACTTTTCTGGATAATTTAGAGAAGCTGGCACACTGTCGCTAATTTTCTGAAGTAACTTTTCACTGTGTGAGTAAGTCAATCTTTTTAAGGAGTGTTGAAGTGTACACATTTGCTCAAACAATAAAGACAAGCACATGACACACAGAAATGAATGGTGGCGACCCCACATGGTCCAAAGAGGAACTGCAGTCCAAAAACCCTGACAGCCTCCTGCTCTCCATCTTACACCAGACAACCAGCTAAATGTGGAAAATAGGGCTCCCTTAATTTTTCCTGCCATTATAATATTTATGCAAACAGTATAGAATGACTTGAATGTTTGATTTGACAATATTTGAACTTATCATTTCATAAATCTAAATATGACATGTTACATAATATAACATTCTGGCTATGAATGTTATATTGTGTTCATAGACATATTGACATGTGTCTGGGTAACATATCCTAAAGAGAAAATAATTCAGAAAGTAGCGTTTCAATTAAGAAAATGTGTTTTCCTTTTTGTCAGCATAAAGAGCAGGAGATGTGAAGCCCATTAAAGTGAGTCTGAAATGAGCTGCAACCATATTTCACCCCACTGACAAGATTCACTCAGGCCTGTTGATTTGAATAGTGTGAATATTTATGTCCAGAGGTGTTTGTCTGCTTAAAGAGCACTGACATTAAGAACAGGCAAAGAGGACAGTTATTGTCTGCTGTAAGTGCTCGTATATTAACAGAGGCATGTCCTGCCAGAAGAAGCATTAAGGTCT
The DNA here is from genome assembly GCF_900634415.1 of Cottoperca gobio. Classification (NCBI taxonomy): domain Eukaryota; kingdom Metazoa; phylum Chordata; class Actinopteri; order Perciformes; family Bovichtidae; genus Cottoperca; species Cottoperca gobio. Next base: position 30,015,545 of record NC_041363.1, on the reverse strand, counting down.
CGTCATTATTTAATCATTCACTGCTTCACACTGTGGGCTTGTCAGAAGGCTGGCCACACTAGGATAGCTGTATACTGCATGTGCAATGTAAACCCACACAGTGACTATTTATCAAAGAAAATGCATGATGTATGATTCATGCTTCTAGCTCACATCCAGGTGATGTCATTGTGACAACTCATCAACACAGCCTTCAGTACGCTTTTTCTTCTATAAAACGCTCTTTACATAAAAAAACAACTTTAAATTAAAGTAAGTTTAACTGAACAGCAAACACTATGGCCACAAGTGACAATTACACGATGATGGTAAATGCATAGCGTAATCGTAGCTGTTACAACCCTTTCTGTGGTCTGGGGGTGCACAGGGAGTAACATAAAGGTAATGTAAATGAAAAGGGGTGACACCCTTTAAAGTGTAACAAGGCAACTTAATTTATTCACAAAACAGGTTTCAAACAAAAGGCATGTAACACAGAAGCAACTTAGCGTCAGGGTCTCAGAGGCCAAAATAATAAACAAAAACCTACCTGTCAAATCAAAATCACAATGCTAAGCTCCCCATCTCAAAATAGAGGAGAAAAAGTGGGAGACAAAGGAAAAGGCAAGAGAACCCCTACCAGCTTCTTTAAATAACACAAGGCTACTACACATTGAACCACACAGTTATGACACGAGCAAGGCTGACACCCGTCGTTAAAAGACAAGCCCTTGGAGTTTTTTGAAAGAAAAAAACATGAACAAGAAGGACATAAACAATTACTGATGGCCACCACATCAACACATGCGAGTGCACTGAGAGTGTCATACTTAGTGACTAACTAAAGAGAAGAAACCTTGGTGAAGAATTTATACCCCACGGCTTGTTGCAGAGACACAAGCTCAGGGCTCCCACTAATTCAGTGTAATGGTGAGTTTTTTATGCACTTTATATGTTTTTATGCCGGCCGTATCGTTTGTTTTCATCATATTTATTCAACCTGGCATGACGGGCCGTGGTTAGTCAGTTGGCAAGCTAATTTCAGTAGATATCTCTACAACACAATACATAGACATCTTTAAAATAACTACAACACTGTAACCTCTTCACATTCTGTTGATAATGTTAGTTCATTGTTTGAATGTTGTAAACTAAAAATCTAGCCATACCTTACATTGCTGTGTACCTAAAAGGGTTAAATTATTGATGCAATAACATATAAAATAGAAAATTCTTCAGCTTGTGAGTCTGTCATCAAGGCAAAATGTGTTGCCTGAGACACCTCTCAATCTCATCTCAATTGTAATATATTACACTACTCATTACTGAAATAAGATTAGTGAAATCACATTAGTGCCTTAGGAAAAGTTGAAGCAAGGGAATGCAAAAGTAGCTCCGAAAGCAAAAATGATCCTCATAACCTTCCGTGGACTGGAGATTGTAGATTTTGACACAGGAACTCTTTAACACAAATCAAGACGAGGTTATAAAGGAGAAGTTCCTGCTTTGCCTGTTATTATCATGACAAATAGATGAGAATAAATAATAGATGCTGTTTTATCTATAAAGTGAACTACAGTTTAATGTAGCAATGTAATATATTGTCCATTCATTACATAAATGAATGTGCTTTTTGAATGAGGGAGGTGATGTTCAGCTCCCACTTCAGGTCCTGGGTGATGATGGTGCCCAGGAAGCGTAAGGACTCCACAGAGTCCTCAGGGGGGGGGGGGGGTCATACAAGGTGATTGGAGACACTGATGAACAGATTGGGAACACCTGGGGGCAGGAAGTAAATACAACTGAAATGAGAAAGAACAGGTAATTAACAAAATAAAACAGGAAGTTTAAACATTTAACAGACAGCAGGTACCCTTACACAAAGACGGTTTGAGAAACCCATGCTACCTGCACGAAGTGGCAGCAACTATGTTGGGGAGTATCTAAGAGCTAAACTAAATTTCCCAGTAGTAGCTAGGTAGCATTGCTGTTTACAAAATCATGTACAGTTTCCATTAGCAATGTGACCAAACACTACATTGCTCAGGATAAATAAAAATCTGAAATGATGTTGCTTCACCACCTGAACAGATTCCATATCTTGTGATTCAGAAGGGAATCCCATCAGCAGCCTGGTTGGACAGTACAGAGCAGAAGGAGAGAGATGCAGCCAGCTCTGGAGAGCCTCCTGTCCCTTTCACTGTCTGTTTCACTCTGTGGAGCTCCAAATAGCCGGAGCACTTTAATGGCCAGCAAGGCCTTCTCTGCTGGCCTAAACATCATCAGAATATAAATTTAATTGTAATATATTTTTCCACAAATATGTATTAAATTATTCCCCATAGTCTATTCTCTTCATTTCATAGCTTTCCTCTTGGTTGCGCTGCTTCCAGCCTCAGATCAAGATTTGGAGGGCTGGCCTTTATGTTAGCTTTTATTCAATCATATTTCAGCCATAATGTGTTGCCAGGGTCCAAGAAATCCCTTAGGCCTTCAGATTCAACAGTGCGGGCGCCCGTAACTTAAAGTGAACGGAGACAAAACTGTGGCGTTAACCAATCAGATTTCGAGTTGGCGACATTGGGGCCAGCTAGAAGGCGTACGATAATGTCAGCACGTCCACGTCTTTTGATTGGATACGCACTATTGAAAGGCAGAGCTAGCAACTGACCTTGAACGAGCTAATTTGTGTAGATTTCTACAAACTGTTTTTTCAACCCACAATGGCTGAAGGAGGAGAAGATATCGATTTGATCGCAGATATAATTACGCCATTTTCGAGACAAACTTTTCAAGAAAAGCTAGATATCGTTAGAAGAGAAAGGCAACTCCAACGCTAGCGAGTCTATCCCTGTCTCCACTGCTTCTGCCGAGCGGTCATTCTCGGCCTTAAAGCGAATTAAAACTTATGGCAGAAATGCTACTGGACAGACTCGGCTTTCAGCATTAACCTCCATGTCTATAGAAAATGACTTATTGGTGGAACTGAAACGCACAGATAAACTGTACAACAGAGTCATTGAAGTCTTCTTGAGGAAAGAAAGGAGGATGGATTTTGTGTTCAAATAATCAGTTGTTTTGGTGAGTAACAAGCATTTTGTTTTTTGATAAATATATAAATGTTTAATGCTTCTGCAAGAGATGTAGAGATGTGTGTGGCGCACTGGCTCAGCTGTGCAGTAAAAGTACTCAAGGAGACTTGTTGAATTGTTTTGGTTTAACCTTTATCAAAGCTAGGAATACACTTTCACCACTGTCGCAAATATATCCTCATGAACAAATGCAAATTATTTGTTTGTTTTCTTTTATTTTCAGTGAATAGTTTGTGTCTTTATTCTTTATCGTCAGGTTTCTTAAATGAAACTGCTTTAGGTGCGACAATGCGCTGTTTAGTGAACACACTTGTTAAAGCTCACATACTTTTAGTGGACTTAATAAAACTTTGTAGACTAATCCCTTAAAAGCGCCTTTTATTTTTAAGTTTTAACAGTATCCTAGCAATCTTAAAGCTGGGAGTTTAACACTCTTAATTGTAAATGCAGATTTATTGATTATAAATGCTTCGGAAATATTAATATAACCCTGTTGTACTTGACTATGTTAAGGTGATGCAACGCCCGGTTATACTGCGTTTCTGTCTAAATGTATAGTTTCTAGAGCCATGGCGTCATAATGATGGTATGAAGAGGTGGAATAATTCAGGTAGGACTGTGTAGGACATTACTGAAGGCCTAGGTGTGAAATGCACGACCCGCCACTGCTGTAATGTAATATAGATGTGCCATCTACGGGGCAGATTTGAATCGGGAGCCACATGTACTAAGGCCCTACTTAGCCTTAGCACATGTGGAGCCCTCTCTACATTACACCACATTAACTTGTTTACTTACAGTCATAGGTTATATGCATTTGTTTACTAAATACAAATCAAATCAAATGTATTTATATGGCCCAATATCACAAATTACACATTTGCTTTACAGACTGTACAGCATACGACATCCTCTGTCCTTAGACTCTCGCACCGCACAAGGAAAAACTTTCTAAAAAAAAGCCCACAATTAAAGGGGGAAAATGGTAGAAACCTCAGAGAGACTGAGGAGGGATCCCTCTCCCAGGACGGACAGACGTGCAATAGATGACGTGTGTACAGAATAAACAACATAGTAAAACGACAACATCCTTGTGACAGAAATTATGGTGTTGTGGGCGTGCGTATAAACGAGGAGACGGTAGACAAGCTGTCAAGTCAAAAGGTTTACTTCCCAACAACAACAACAGTGATACAGCGGCAGTAGTAAATCATCTTTCCCGAACAGTCACCACAGGTGAACTTATATTCACCGGTACAATTCTCACTTCCGCTAACTCCCACATTACGTACCCTCTCTCTTGTGTTCCGTGAATGTCTATGTCCCAAGTGGTTCACCACAGTGTGATCGAATGTTTTTTTTAAATAAACATGGGCGTCAGGCAGGACCAGCGGAGCAGGCACAGCCACGATTCATGATCCAGATGTAAACTTTAACAGTAGCAACCTGCCAGATTAGAGATACACTCCGAGGATGATGCCCTGGATGCTGAGTTAGTAACACACATTTACATAAATGCATACATATAGACGGAATCGGAGTTTCGGTGGAATCGCAATGCATGCTGGTGTGGCAAGCCTAGAAAAGTGAGCACCAACTCTACAAGGGCCGCCATATTGGATTTCTTCTCTACATTGTATTTAGCTTATTCTTCAAGCGTTTTGTAAACAAACCTACTACTCTACAATGAGTTCTGAATTCCTTTCTTATGATGAGGTTCAGATGTGGAAAGTCGAAGCTTTGAAAGTATTTTGCCGCAAGCGGAATTTAAAGGTTTCAGAAACAAAACTCGAGCTTATTGGCAGGGTGTTTGCTGCATCAGAGATGGGCATTGAGGGGCAACTAACAGCTAACGAAAGAATTTCAATCCATGAAAAAGAAAAGACTAAGCTTTTGGTTATGCCGAGTGGCATTTCAGTGCCTGATCCCTTGACATTGCAGGATGGCTGGGTCAATGACAACAACAGCATGACTTCTTGGCCGCCGATATACCTCAGCCATATAACATTATTTTTAATGTCTGACCACCCAGGGAACAATACAAAGAAGGCAAAGCATTTAGACTGTTTGACTCTGGCTGATTGAAACAATTATCTTTCAATCCTCTCGCAGATTCTGAGTATTGCTTTTTGAAAGCAAAATGTACACATTCAATGAAAATTTCCCATACGCCACATTCGGCATGGATCTGTGCAGTCTGCTTATTGCAGTTATGTTGCAAGATATTATAAATATATACCTAACTTGTGTTTGTTAATTATTATAAAACTCAATATATAGAAAGTACATTTGTCAATATATAAATCAAGTAGATATACTACCCAGACCTCATTTTTTATGACACATACCCCAGGTCGAGTTCAGGATCAGGGAATTCATTTGTTGGTTTTCCTTGCATGAAATGCTCACTGCAAATCCGCGAAGATTTCTTGGGCTCCCAAGACTTCCCATTGTAATCCTGTCTCTTTACAGCTTTGGTCCATGCTAGCCTTCTATCATTGTTCTTTAGTGCTGTTGGAAATGGAAATAGTTCGAACGGGGGCTTGCAGTCGAAATTTTTGCAATCGTGAAGTTCACAATGAGATTCTGCCCATTTATTTAGCTTTTCCCACTGTTTGAACATCCTTTCACCACACAATTTCGGTGTCCAAATCCCATAACTAGAAGAGCGATGATTACCCACTAAAAATGAGCCAAATACAATGTAAACACGCTTGAAGAATAAGCTAAATACAATGTAAACACCTAGAGAAGAAATCCAATATGGCGGCCCTTGTAGAGTTGCCACACCAGCATGCATTGCGATTCCACCGGAACCCCGAAACTCCGATTCTGTCTATAGAGAGGGAGAGGAGGGGAGAGGGAGAGGAGGAGGAGAGAGGTGTAAGTCCCCCGGCAGTCTAAGCCTATAGCAGCATAACTTGGGGCTGGTCCTAGGCAAGCCTGAGCCAGGCCTAACTATAAGCTTTATCAAAAAGGAAAGTATTTAGCCTACTCTTAAATGTGGAGAGGGTGTCTGCCTCCCGAACACAAACTGGAAGCTGTTTCCACAGGAGAGTAGCTTGATAGCTGAAGGCTCTGGCTCCCATTGTACTTTTAAAGACTCTAGGAAGTACAAGTAACCCTGCATTCTGGGAGCGCAATGTTGTACTTGGTTTATAAGGTACTATGAGATCTTTAAGATATACTGGAGCCTGACCATTAATTGCTTCGTAAGTAGGGGATAATGGTACATGTAAATCATGTACCATTATCACTAAAGGAGGCAGAGGAATAGCTAAACATGAAACACATCGAGCAGGAAAGAGCAGAAAAGGAAAAGAGAGATGCCATCGCTAGCTGTCAAGCTACAGTAGCCAACATTAGCAGAGCCGAAAGGAGTGTAAACAACTGTGGATTTAGCGAGAGTCGCTCAGAGAAGAAGGATAAGGAGAGAGTTGTAAGTGCTTAAGAAGTACAAGTGTAGGTTTAAATGAATGACAGGTAGTTAGCCGATGTGATCAAGAATATAACAACATTAATAGAGTTGAGCTAGAGCAGCTGAAGTACGCTACCAGAAACGTAGGAAAACCGGAAATTACGCACTTACAGTAAAGCAGCAGCCTTCAGTGGATTCACGATTTTAGAGAGCTGCTGACTATTATTAATAACAATGATTGGCACCAAAACCAAATATTTACCTCAGACTGTGTTGACTGCTTTTAGATTTGTGTTGAAAAGTTAGATTTGTTGTTGAAAATAGTTGAGAACAGATTTTCCTGGGTCTATTTTGGAATATTCACAAAATGTTGTAGTCAATGTATGTAATTCTGATATATCTTGTGACCTTTATTAATCGTTCAAACTACCCAAAGAACAAGCAGGAAGTGAAGACAGCTGCAGTAGAGGCCTTGCAGAGCATCACCAGGGACCAAACGCAGCGTCTGCTGATATCTATGGGTTCCATTGACTGCAAAGGACTTGCAACCAAATATTAAAAGTGACTTATGTGATTTATGATTATGTTACTTTGTCCAATTACTTTTGGTCCCTTAAAAAGGGGATACCACGTATAAAATGTGTTGTAATTCCTCCACCATTCACCTGATTTGGATGTTAATACCCTCAAATGAAAGCTGAAAGTCTGCACTTAAAGCCCATATTGATTGTTTAATTTCAAGTCCATGGTGTACAGAGCCAAAATTAGGAAAATTGTGTCAATGTCCAAATATTTATGGACCTAACTGTATGCGTGTCTATATTTCCTCAAGGACTGGGCTTGTCGAGGATATTTATCGCTCACAACATTGTGGTATGAAACAGAGAGGAATCAAATAAAGCACAGTTGATTAATTATTATTTTGTTGTGCAACAAACAATAATAATGAGAACACTACCTGCTTCCAAGCACAACCGCGCAGTGTCCCAACTCACAAAGAGAATCTACCCCTTATATTTGAGTTCTTAATGAACACACAAACCTTGTCTCCCAAGCATACATTGAAGCACATATGATCATGACACCAACATAATCTAAAACAGATGTGAAGGTCACTTCCTCATGATCATTAAAGGGTTCCCTTAACTTCATTAGAGCACGGAGTCCATGTCAGTCATGTCAAATTATGCACATATGGCATGGGTCATACTCAGGGCTACATAGATCATACATTGCAAACTTAATAAATAAGACGTTGTTCATTAGATTATTTTAACAAGCTATTTTGATTCTTTGTGGCATTTACATTTCAAGTCTGAGAAACTTTAAACAGGAATGTATGTCAACAGGCTTTCACAGTGGATTTGCATGATGTGAAAATGTTTTAAGAAAGGATTGCAAAAACAGCTAGTAGGCCTATAGTTTAATATACGAACAAGATGCCTCCACTATATTTGAGAGGCAAATAATTTACCTTTTACTACATTTATGCAGCTATGGTTTTACATATAAAACATATGAAAAGCTTATTGAGCTATATCCTACCAAAGAAAGAGACGGTATGTAACTGAAGTGCATACACAACAACATAGACAATGTTACAGCACTACCTTTTGGTAACTACTACAACACAATACATAAAATCTCCCTTTTTTTTAAATTTCTTTTTTAAATATAACCTTAACACTACTCAGTTTGAACAATTTCATAAACAGTCTCTGCCATTACTCTTGATTAATGGGAACTTTATTAGGTCTCCCAAAACGTGAATCAGGTACAGTTTCAACAGTCTCAGTTCGTTCCTTTGCTTTCACTATGTGTCTCCTGTTCCTTCTGTAGATGTGTGACCTCGGCCGTTCATGTTTCTTCAGTATGATAGCAGGTTGCCATTGGTATTCCTGTTTGATTCTTACCCTTTCTTCTTCCCTCACTTCAGGTACTTTCCTTAAAGTAGTGTTTTCTGCATGGCTTGTCTGTTGTCAATGTGCCCCGTACACACTCTCCGCTGATCTTTTAATGCGCAACCAATGCGATAACAGCTGTATGAAGCGACACAGGAATGCAGGGGAGGTAACCATAGAAACAAAACTAACTTGCTGCCTACCCGATGAGCGCAGAGAACATCTCCTATCATGTGAAGGCAGCTTTAGGCTAATATCCTTGATGATATGTAGGCTTTCAGTATTTCAGTTGTTTTTAGTATGTAGCATAGTTTAATTATTAAATTTAGTTTTTTATAATCTGGCTAAATATATGTTGTTGTTTTATTTTGTAAAGTTCACTCCCCTTGTGTCATGTCTAGTTTTACTTCTTGTCTTTGTGTTTTCCCTCCTGTGATTGTTTGCTCCTCTCTGATTAGATCCTCCTGTATTCAATCACCCTGCCCTTGTGTCTTTGCCTGCCTCCTCCAGCTGTGTCTCGTTCTCGTAATTAGTGTCTGTGTATATATACCTGTCTGTCTCATTGTTCCTTGTCAGTTCGTAAAACTTTGTTACATGGTGGTTTTGCTCTATGGCGCTGGTGTATCTTCGTGCTCCTTGTGTCCTCCTGATTTGTGTTTTCAGTTTACGTTTTACCTTTTGTATTTAATAGCCTGCTCCCTAGTGATGGCGAATTGAAGCTTCATGAAGCATTGAAGCTTTCCATTCAATTAGTTCACTCATGGGCCGAAGCTTCATGGTGCTTCATTTGCTCTACTGTGCCATCAAGTGGACAATAAATGTAAAACTGGCAGAGTGATTATAATGACATGGCTTTAGTGTGTGAAGCTTTGAATTTAATAAATGAATGAATGAATGATCTTTGTGATGCCAATACATAAATTATGGACTTATTAATATGGTGTTTGTCAATGGCGGGGTCAAAAGGGAAAGTGGAACAAATTGTGGAGAGTGTTGTGATGTGAATGTGCTTGTGTTACATCAGCATGATGAGGTGTTATTGTTGTATCCAAGTTCTTTTGAACACAACGGACACTTCACCTTTTAAAATACCAGAAATGGGAAGAAAGTCATAGAACAAGGGATACGCTGTGTTGTCACATTTATTTACAGTATATTTCGCTAGTTATTATTACTATGTGCATACCTATTAGGTGAGATCAGCTCAAAATGTTCCCAGACAGGGGAAAATCTCCTCTTTCTTGCTGGTTTCATCGCAAAGAAAAATAACCTTGAATAGATTGCAGACAAACGCGCAATAAAGTCCACAAATGGTGAGGAGGATCAATTGCAGTTCGCTGCCCCTTATATTTCGAATCTCACGCCAAACCCGCGAACCAGTTCCTGAAACAGTCATGTGGTACGGCCAGTTTGCGAGGCTTCGAACGTCATCACATACTTCATCAACACAAGCATCGATATGCGCTTCACAAAAATCTTCCTGGATTACTCGACACACGACGCTTGGAAGCCTTGACACGGAAAGAAAGGGTGGAAAAAGCTGAAGAACTCGGAGCTTGAATGTCGAATCAAAACAGCAATCTTCTGGTGCAATCGATATATTTATTTAACGTGATAAGTCAAACAAAGAAAATATTCTCAGCTGAGGACACTTTTCACTTCGCCGTTTCCAGACTGAACGCTCTAAAAACCCCAGTTAACTGTCTGACGGTCCCGCTCCAAGTGTGTACAAAGGGTTGTAAACATTGCATTTAAAACATGGAGTAGGCGTTGACCTTCTCCTCATTGGTCCCAGTTTGGCGCCTACACGCTCCTCCGTCAGCAGTCAGGAAGTGATGGTTTGTTGACCTGTTACTCTTAAAGGGGAAGTGCCCCTATTATGTTTGTAATACATTCAGTGCAGAAAATACATAATTGTGCAGAAAATACATAATTGTGCAGAAAATACATAATAGTGCAGAAACATATTCGTAGTGTCGTAATACATATTGATTGAGGTAGACAAATACATGTGATAGTCTTTCCAGTGTGGATTAATACAAATCAGGATTAATTTACCTGACACTTTGTACCTTTTTGTTTTTTCGGCTTTGTTTAAATAAAGTTCGCCTTTTGTTATACTTGAGTTCTGTGTTTGGGTCCACCTCTGTACCGCACTGTGACAGTACGAACTGATCAAAGTATGGACCCAGCAGATGTCTTGGATGATGAACTGTGTGATCTTGTATACAGTCTAGTGCAGGGGTTACTAACAGGCGGACCGCGGTCCGAGTCCGAGTCCGGACCCAGACGCCGACCTATCCGGACCTGGACCGGTATTTCTATTTAAACGGCGCAGTTTTATTTTTTTAGCTTTGCGCATTCACATTCGCTCCGCTCTGTATCACGAAGGGCGGCGCTTCGCACACACCTACACACACAAACAGAGGGGAGGAAAGGAGAGGCGTGAACTAGAGAATCATCGCACTTGTTTTTATGGCACTGCTTTAACGGTTCAGGAAACTCACAGACCAATTACATGCGAGTTAAGCCATCCCACGTGATGCTACGCAGCCAATCAAATCTGTGCATTCCAACCGGCAAACATTGCGACTCTTAATACAGACAGATGATAGGCGAGTGACAGACGGAAAGACGAGTTAGCGATACAGGGAGAGAAGACTGAGAAAGGGAGAGAAACACTGACGAAGAGACTAGTGAGTGCCTGACGGGGAGAGAAAAATAACTACTCATGGTGCTCTCCAAGAAGAGAAAAGTCAACAGAGCTTTCAACCCAGAATGGACTCATTCGTTCATCCTTCCCACTGGGAGCACAACACCAGTGTCTCATATACTCAGAGACCGTGGTGCTCATTAAAAGTGGTGATTTGAAATGCCACTATGAGGCAAAGCACAACATTTTTGACCAAACATACCCACTGAAGTCTGAACTGAGGGCACCGAAAATAAGCACTCAGAGCCCAATATGATGTTGATTTGTGACAAAATAGAGCAAATAGGCCACCTGTCAGCATCATCAGCCACAGATAACAGTTTAACCCAGGACGTGCTAGCCTGGGTTAAACTGTTCAATTGTTAAGATGTGTTGAGACTGATTTATTCTAACATGTGTTGAGACTGTTAAATCAAGATGTGAAACAGTTACAGAAAAAGGGAAACTCAAGCTGCTGCTACACTTTATTTTATTTTTCTAAGATTAAACACTTTATTTTAAGATGCACAATTTTTCAAAAGCTATTTTATTTATTTTATCAATTGTATTATTAAATGCAACCCTGAGAAGAACATTATACATATCTACAGTATTATATATATCTGTATAGTTCAATGTTAAGTGAGAATAAATATTGTCTAAATGTTTTAAATTGTATTAGATTTGACAGTCAGTTGTTGATTACATGCAGACGTTGATACAGCTACTAGGCTGCGTCAACATATCTCACACTAATTCATAACGCAAGTTAGACATTATGATGCTCCGGACCTTTGCTCGCGAAAATTTTCTCTAACTGGACCTCTTAGAATTTTAGTTGAATACCCCTGGTTTAGTGTGTCTGACTGACACGTCTAGTGGTCAGCTCAAAATGTTCCCAGGCAGGGGAAAATCTCCTCTTTCTAGCTGGTTCCATCGCAAAAAAAAGAAGCTCGAATAGATTGCAAACATACGCGCAATAAAGTCCCAAATCCACCAATTGTGAGGGGGGGATCAATTGCGGTTCGTTCCCCCCTTATATTTCCAATCGCACGTCAAACCCACGAACCAGTTCGAACGTCATCACATACGTCATCAACACAAACCTTGATACGCTCTTCACAAAAATCATCCTAGATTACTCGACACACGCTTCGAATCCTCGACACGGAAGGACACATCACTAGTTTCACTTACTTGGTGTTCGGCTGTGTTAGGAAAGTTGTCGACCTGCTAGTTTTGGAAGTAATGCCAGTAGGGATATTATATTATTAATCTAAGATGGCGCCACGGACTGCTGCCTCGGTGTGCATTGTTTTGTCTTGTTTTGTTCCTAAACTCTGTTTTTTGTGGTACCCTTTCACTCATGAAGAGCTCATGAACATCAGAGGAACAACTCCCATGGATTTATTTCCCACGTTTCTCTGCTCATCAGTGGAATTATTGGACATTCTGGTCAAAGGTGCGCTCACCTTTGCTCATGCAGCTTAAACACCAGAGGAGGGGATAACGCGCTGGAGTGCTTATGAGTCTCTGCAGGCGCGGTCACCGTACCCCATTACCAGACATATTTGAAGTTAGCAGGCTTTCAACTCTTCAGAGGGGATCATAACACAGAACTTTCAGGCAAAGCGAAAGGTGGGGGAATCTGTTTTTATATCAACAGTGGCTGGTGCAACGATGTAACAGTCATCCTACAGCACTGTTCTCCTGTTCTGGAACAATTTATCATTAACTGATGTTGGGTTTTGAAGCCCAAAGGGCGCTGAGATAGTCTTTCAATTGAATCCAGTAAACTTCTAGTTGATCAAGATACTTATTTATTTAAAGTGATGATGACAGCAATGTCAAAAAATACCCTCAGCCGAGGACACTTTCACACACCAAGTCCACAGTCCGAATCAATAAAGAGCCAGTTAGCTGTCTGTTGGTACAAGTGAAAAGTGGTACAAAAACATCATAAACATTTTGCAATATTCTCTACAGAAGGGTGTTGTCGTCCCTCATTGGTCCATGTTGGCGCGGTTATGCCCTTTGGTGGGCCGTCTTGTAGGTGGCAAGATGGAGGTGGACCTGAAACTCTTTGAAGAGAACCTACAGTGCTTCACATTCATAACTAAATAGTGCTCATTATACATTTGTGCAGAAATACATGTTGTGCAATAATATATTTTGATTGAGGTGGACGAGTATATGTGATAATCATTAAATGTGACACAATACATAATACATTTTGATTGAGGTGTACGAGTACATGTGATAATCATTAAATGTGACACAATACAATCAGGAGTTTATTTACTTCTCACTGACAAACCCTTCTACTCCCCCCGTGAGTTCGCTTCATTCATTCTGGTCGGTGTTTACATCCCACCGCAGGCCAACGTGCAGGATGCGCAATGCGTGCTCGCCGATCAGATCCTGGATGTGGAGCGGACATACCCGGACTCCTTAGTTATTGTCCTCGGCGACTTTAACAAAGGAAAACTCAACCATGAACTCCCCAAATATAAACAGTTTATTAAATGCCCGACCAGAGAGGAATATTTTGGATCACTGTTACACCACAGTCAGCGGTGTCAGCGGCAGTTATCATGCCGTCCCCAGTGCTGCACTTGGTCATTCTGACTACGTCATGGTCCATGGTCCACCTGATTCCTGCATACAGGCAGAAACTCAAGCTCTGTTGTGAGGACATCAAAGAAGTGGTCCAGTGAGGCTGTGGAGGATCTTCAGTCATGTTTGGACTGTACTGACTGGGATGTTTTTAGGTCTGCTGCTGTTACGTTTTCAAAATCTTTAAAAGAAGAAATCTTTGGGGTATAATATCAAGTTATTTATTTACTTTTTTCACTTTTAATTGTATCACCCTAATTCATTACAGAAAGCAACCAGTCCATTCAAAACAGTAGGAAAGCTATGGCTACAAGGCTTCACACAAAAGTGCAAAGATGTTGCTTCTTTAAAACCAAGGAGACATGAGTTTGTTTCAAATTAGATGAATATAATAAAACAGTATTCACCACATTACCAGTAAGTAGCCCTGTTTATAATATCCTCAACACTTCCAATTATACATAAGGTGCTTTGAAAACACACACAACACATACACACCAAAGCAAATTCCTTGTATGTGAAAACCTGCTTGGCAATAAACCAAATTCTGATTCTGATTCAGATTCTGATTCTGATAATGAATGCATGTGTATAGCTGTCATATAGCCTATGTATGACAGCGGTGTTTAAGTGCTGCTCTCTGAAACTGTAGCTTTAAGTAAAATATATTGATACTTTTCCCACCACTTGTCTTAAGATACAGTTATTAATGAATACACTGATTGGTTTAACCATAGATTTTATGGATTTTACGCATCTAATCAAGTAGCTCAGAGAGCTTTTAATTTGGAAAGTAATAACCGGAAGTAAGGTGTTTCTGAAACCACGTGACTGGCTTAGTTTGAAGCCAGAGTGTAAAGATGGTTGCCACTGTAAGCAAGTCAAAGCTGGAACGATTGAGAAGTTTCTGTTTTTTATGTCCAATGTTTCATTTGAAAAACATCCGTGAATCAACATGTTTGTTTGTTACCGCTTGTTTATTGATTAGCCAGTCGTTGGCAGACGACCAGGACTTTATTGAGGAGTTTTTGAAGCGGGAATATTCTCTGGCAAAACCGTACCGTGGTAAGTTTACTGTCAACTAGGTTAGGTTAGCGGTTACGTTAACGCAACTATTAGCTAACAAGTGTAACTAAGCTAATATTAGCTAACCAACAATATGGGTTAGTCGTAAATGAGCATTTCACTCAAATGTCGCATTTCACTCAAATGTAGTCGCATTTCACTCAAATGTAGTCGCATTTCACTCAAATGTAGTCGCATTTCACTCAAATGTAGTCGCATTTCACTCAAATGTAGTAGCATTACTGTATAAACTGCTGAGTATAATCATTAACTCAGAATAACTATTTGCCCCTTAGCCGCTTGTGATTACAAATCTTAGCTAATGTCAAAATACGGAAAATAATAGCTGACATTAACGTAACTATTAGTCCATAGTCCACGATAGTTGTTTCAGTTAAGGTGAATGTTAATAAAGTGGAGCTTACACTTCACCCTGCGAAACAAACATGTATATGCAGAATTTACCATAATAACATAATGTTTAAACATGTCTGCAGTTGGAATTTAGTTGATGTGTATTTTGACGGTAACGTTATGTAACATTAAATACAATTCGGAGATTTTAGACGGCAGTTTGTACAATAAGCCTCCTGTTCTGTTGCATTGTCCATCGACAGATAATATTTGGAGGAATCTCTAAAAAATGATAAAGATGTTACTGTTTTGTAGGGTTGGCACTCTCGAGTTCTTCTCAGTGGGATCTCATGGGCACTGCCATGGTTACACCTGATCATGTGAGGCTGACTCCAGACCTGCAGAGCAGACAGGGAGCAGTGTGGAGTCGAATTGTAAGTCTACTGCAATAAACATTAAAACTCAGCAACACTACATCATTACTAGTCACAATCTGCCTTGCTCTCACACATTAACTCTGAAATTGTCACATACATGACCACTTACAATGACCTTGGTATTAAAGTTAGATAACATGTAAACATTTTATGAATATAAGAATAGCCTGTTACACAATGCTGTTGACAAATGATTACTACACATGGCATAACACAGGAATAACCTGCTTTTCTTCATTTCTGTTGCTTTCTAGCCTTTTTTCTTGCGGGATTGGGAGCTTAAAGTGCACTTTAAAATCCACGGCCAGGGAAAGAAGAATTTGAATGGGGATGGCATGGCTATCTGGTTAACCAAAGATCGCATGCAGAATGGTAGGTAGAAACTGGATTAAGTCTAGAGTTGTAATTTCTCGTACAAAAGGAACAAGATGCAGTTACAATTATTTAATGTAATGTGAAAATAACAGGATGGAGTCCAGTATAGATAGTGTGCAAACACGTGACAAAACTGTGTGACGTATGCGTGCAACGCTATGTTGGATGATATACAAATCAACAATGGCGTCTAAAGCGAACAACAACAGCAATACAACTCCGACTTCTTCAAAGTATTTTGACTCTCTGGAGCAAAGGCAAGATTCAGAGGGAAAAAGTCCAAATTTGCGGCCGTGACCCGTACACGCTAAAGCCGTCGGATTATATTGAGGATTTGGAGTCATTACCGCCGATTGAATATCCGGATATTGTGAACTACCTTGTGCTACAAACGTTGTGGGCAACCAACGCACAAATGAAGGCATACAAGA
Organism: Cottoperca gobio; assembly: GCF_900634415.1. Classification (NCBI taxonomy): domain Eukaryota; kingdom Metazoa; phylum Chordata; class Actinopteri; order Perciformes; family Bovichtidae; genus Cottoperca; species Cottoperca gobio. The sequence goes on along the minus strand of NC_041363.1, from coordinate 29,999,185 downwards.
GCTTAGATGCTTATAATTTCTTTGTTTCTGGCTGGGTTGGTAGTCTTCTTACCAAACCAGTGAAAGATGACAGGGTGCTCGTACATGCCCGTGTAAATCACTCGCAAAGAGCTCGAGATACACCGCTCAAGCCGTGGTTTGTGAGTGAGAAGAGCGGCGATGTTATCCTCGCACACTGTGATTGTATGGCTGGATTAAGCAAAGCATGTTCTCACATTGGTGCTTTGCTTTTCGCAAGTGAAGTAGTCTCAAGACAAACAAAAACAATCCTTACGAGTTATGTTGCTAAACCAGCTTACGGCGTTCAGTAGACAGCAATTCATCCCTCTTTTGTGGATCGTTGTTTTTGATGATTTTAGGAAATCTAAAGAACCGTTTCTCTGGGTCACGAGTAGCGTTATGACCACAATTATACACTGCGCACACGATTGGCAATTTCTTTCAATCTTAGACATTTAAATACAAAGAAAATTACGAAGCGTTGCAGAAACTCCCACACGAACGGGCGCCGTCTTGGTTGTGTATATCATCCAACATGGCTGATTTACGGGTTGGGACGTAAGCGTGACGTCACATGCACACGATCTATTCCAGGACCATATTTTCATTGCATTCCTCATGATCTTTCATACTTTCTTAAATGTTGTTACTATGCTTGGTGCATTAATTCAATCTTTTTAAAGCTGTAACATTCTATTGATTTGAATTCTTCAACATTTTGAATGATGTGATAGTTAGTATGGTGTACTTTTGGCGGCTGCCATTTAAAAAAATTAATACGCTGTTGACAGTAGTTAGCTATTTTAAACACTGGAAGTCACACAGGACGTCCTGTGACGTACTAGTGACGGTTCTCTCTGACTAATCAGTGGTCTGCAGTGTTTTAACGTCACCTTTCAGTGTGACCTTGCCCTATGATATTAATCCAGTCTGAATGGGCCTTATAGATTGGTTTCTAACAAAAATTCTGTGCTGTTTTGATGTATCTCACTGTTTTTATCACAGGTCCTGTGTTTGGTAACATGAACCAGTTCATTGGACTTGGAATATTTGTGGACACTTACCCCAATGCTGACAAGAGCCATGATGTGAGTGGCAGTGTGTAGCTTGTGTTTCATGCCTGTGTTATCGTGCTGTTCGTGTTTAGTAATGTAAAGCCTTGCATGGCACAACCTGTTCGTCATGAGTGGCCTCTTATTTTCAGTTATGTCATATTTCTCTTTCTGCAACCCTCTCCAATGTGCAGAGGACACAACCTGCAACTCATGAAGTATCAGAAACGGCTATTTTTTCTTTATCTTAACCAGTACACCATCACATGTTGCCTCATCGCATACATGTGTTTTGATTTATCAGTGGTGTCTGGTACAACTTAGATAACAGTGTATTGGTGTACTACAGGGGTCGGAAACTATGGCTCGCGAGCCATATATTGCTCTTTCGATAACGCAATATGGCTCGCAGACAATTTTGAGCTGACATTTAACATGATTAACAGGTAATAAATAATTATATTGTGTCATTTTAAAGTAAAACATTTAGCAGCGGATTTGTTTTTAGTTCTCCCCTCTCCTTTCCTCCGCTCTGTCTCTGGCTGCAGGTGTGTTCACACGTGTGTGTGTAGGGGGCGGAGCCCCGCCCGTCGCGAAACCAAGCAGAGGAGAAACTGCACAAAGCAAGCAATAGACTGGGGGTGTCAAACTCAATCACAGAGAGGGCCAACATTAAAAACTAGGACTACGTCGAGGGCCAAACACGGTCCACATTTATTGAACAGGATACGCATATTGGATAAAGTGCAAAAAGATATAGAACATATTTAAGTCAACTGCAAACGGATTGCTGAGCAGTTCAATTAAAATATCTGAGCTGCAAAGTCAGCAGAATGCTGTCGGGAACACAGCGGTGCAGATGTTTGTCAGTGTTTGGAAACACGTAGTGACCAAAGTTTCCTTCTGCATCTGAGTCTCCCACAGGCAGCTCGTCATGATACATGTCCGTGATCACACGGCCCTGAAGCTGCAGGTTTAACAGTGAGATGCTTCGTTATGTCGCACAAACAGTCCAGCTCACATCGTCCCAGAGATCTGTGGTGCGTTTCCCTTTGCGTTCCAAAAACTTTCATTCCATTCACATATTTAGATACTTTCTCGAATGGTTGTGCCATGCATTGATTTAATTACCAAAACCGGCGGGCCAGTTATGACAGATATGATATTTTCTCGCGGGTCGGATATAATTGCCTTGAGTTTGACACCCGTGCAGTAAACACTGGAAACGTGCTCATAAATGAGATAAATAACGTAAGCATTTAGTTTATTTAATAAAAGAGCACGTGTTCAATGAAACACTGATACCGCTATTAGTACTCGGAGAAGTGTTATTCTTAAAAAAATGCACGCATAAAGTTGCATTTAAATCTATTAAATATATGGCTCTCAGGGAAATACATAAAAAAATATTTGGCTTTTATGGCTCTCCCAGCCAAAAAGGTTCCCGACCCCTGGTGTACTATGTGTATGTGTTGTGTGTTTAACCCCCTGTCTTCCTCATAGAGGGCTTTTCCACATGTGTCAGTGATGCTGGGAAATGGAACTCTGTCATATAACCACGACTATGATGGACGGCACACTGAGCTTGGGGGATGTACGGCTATGACGCGCAACGCAATCTATGACACGTTTCTCCTTGTCAGATACTCAAAAAACAGACTCACGGTATGAAAGCTTCAAAGTAAGGTGTGCTTGATAGTGTCTTTACATTTTGGCTTTTAGACTGCCGTTTGTATATGTATGTTATATATTGATAGATAGTTGTGTCAGAAATAGAATAAATCAGTAATGTTGATAGGTTGTCAATGTAGCGAGTCTGCGGGTCTCACCAGCTGTTTATTTGAGTGGGTCCCTAATAACATTTGTGATTTCTTCACAAATTGTAGTGGTTAACATTATACAAATCAAGAGTGAGTGATAAGAAAAAGAATTGAGTGAAAAATGATGTGAAACCTTTATTGCAAACATGAAACTTGACTAACAAAGTAGTAACAAGCTGTCCTCTGTCATTTTATTATCACAAGACTCACATATGTTGCAGCAAGGGCATTTCCTCCTGGGGTTGTACTGGGTGTGTCACGATGTTAGGAGAAGCTACCTATATCCTAGTCTATTTTCTCTGCTTGACATGAGAGAATCTAGCATTAAAATGCACGATATATGATGTATTATATAGGATATGAATGATCCGGGAAATGCGCTTGTGGTGTGAATAGCCAGGCACAAGAATTGACTTCTGCTTCTCTATCGTGATTATTGATACTTTAAACGCGTCATTAATCCGTGCCCACCCTCCCCTCACCACACTTTACACTTGGAGGTGTCAATAGTCAGTTTCTTGCGTCCTTTAGGGTTTTAATGCCTTACAGATGCAGGACGCATAGCCACACCCCTGGCACATACAATGTTATTCAATGAAAAGTCTTCAAAGCAGGATTTAAAACCATGATGTTAAAAGTTTAAAAATCTCTAAGGTTAAATGATTCCCATTGTCAAATATTGAAAATGTAAAACGTGTATAAAGATAACTGTTAGCATTAATAGATTTATACTGAGCCTTCTCCGCCTTCCAGCTCATGGTGGACGTAGACGGTAAGCAGGAATGGAAAGACTGTGCTGACATCACGGGACTGCGGCTACCTACAGGTTATTTCTTTGGTGCCTCCTCTGCCACTGGAGACCTGTCAGGTATGAAATCTCAAGAACCATCTGAAGCAGGGATGGTCGGGGCTCCGGTGCGAGTGCTGTCGGAGCTCCGGTGCGAGTTTGACACCTGTGGGCTATAGTATCCTACTGATGGAAGTGCATGGTCACAAAGTGACGCTCTGGTAGTGAGGACACATATTTTGTGGCCCTCCCTATCCTCAAAGTTGCCCATCCCTGATCTGAAGGCTGCTTTGCCACTGAGAACCTCTGTTTAATTACATTAATTGAATCTTTTGGGAATTTGGGTTACAAGCACTACAACATGAACAATTCTAGAACCATCTTCCCTTTCAAAGGCCAAAGAAGCTAAAACACTGAATGGACACATGGTTTGTGTGACTTCATTATTCAAGTGTTAAATAGACTTGTGCATGTTGCTCTAGATAACCATGACATCATCTCTATGAAGTTGTACCAGCTTACAGTGGAGAGGACACCTGAGGAAGAAGGGGAGGAAGAGGAGGTCACAATCCCCGGAGTTGACAACATGGAACAGTTCCAAGGTAGATGTACCATGCCCCTCAATTCAATACTGTATCAATTTATGATTTAAAAGATATTACATCACTCATGAGTAGCTGGTTTGAGTACTCTCTCAACTTTCTGTTTTTTCCTGACTCATCTTTTCTGTGCAAAACAATATTCATAATCAAAGAAGCAGAGGTCAACATATCCCTTTAAACCTTGAATTGGGCCAAAAACTACCCATAATGCATCTGTATTTTTCATTTGGCTTCCCTTTCTTCCCGTTTAGGCTAATTATAGATTTATAAACTATACATTTGGTTCAGTTACAGAGTACAAATAGTGATTATATATTGCCTGTATGAGGGCACTGTAATATCATCATTTACTCAATAATACTCCACAAAAATTAGATTAAGATGAACGGTGTTTTGGCAAACTTTATAAAGCTCCCTACGGAACCACAGAAGACATTATACAACTGATCTCATGTAATAAACTTAATTTCAGGTGTGAAATCAGTGGAGCCTTCCTTTAAACTTTGAATTTATAAACATGTTTTAATCGCTCTGTAATACGGTAACAGTGTTTCTAGGGGAAATGCTGTCCCCTGCAATCTTTGTTCAAGGTGTGGTACTCAAGATGGACAGTTTCTTTCTCAGCATGATGCCAACAGTAGCATAACTAAATGTTGTTGTCTGGACTAGCTAACTTTGGTTTGATTTTATACTGTGAGAGGAGAGCCATGTACAATAGATACCTCTTCATGGAGTGGTTGTACAAAGTTAAAGTGAACCCTGAGCTGTTTTCTAAAGAATCATCATTTTTGCTTTGCAGTGGAAGTCCAGGAGGAAGGGATGAGCAGAGTTCAGTTCTTCTTCACCCTCCTTTTCTCCATCCTGGGCCTGGCAGTGCTGGCAGTGGTGGGGCTCATTGTTTACGGCCGCTGGAAGGAAAACCGACGCAAACGTTTCTATTGATCACAGAACTGTTTCACTGTTTTCACAATGTATGTTTCTTAATTAACATACATCACAACAATGCAAAGACTGCCATAGCTGTACTGAACCATACAAGAAACTGATGGGTCTGAAGCCCAGAGAACATAAAGAGCCGAGATGAACAGGTGAGCCAGCTGTGAAATATTTTCTAAAGCTGCTTGATGTTGAAATATGCTCTGAAGTACACAGCAATATCTGTACTAGCTGAGACTCTGTAGATTTAAAAATAAACGGTCATGAGTTTCTGATGTCACCAACAGGAAGAAACAAACATAAACCTTAAAATCAGTCGCTGTGCGAAGTTTACTGACATGTTACAGGATTTTGTGGCACTGCAGTTTAAAGTGTAGTTACCTCTTACTGCCACTTGGTGCTGCCAACGTGCAGCATTAATCTGACTGCTGCTGCACAGACAAATCAACCTGTACATCATTGTACACTTTTTCTTGCTGTACTGAAAAAGCCCAATTATATTGAGCTCCCATGTATTTGAGATAAAACACTTTGTAAGCTGTTTGTAAATGTGTGGTTGATAAAACATTGTGTTCTTTGTTGTACTTTAAGGAAGGAAGTGCCTAGCTTGGACTGATAAAGACAAGCTTGTACTTTCTATTCCAGTCCTCTGAGCTCCTCTCTTACTTTCTGTTGGCATCACAAGTTCTTTAGCTTCATTTACTTTCTGAAGTTGCTACAGCTGCACTGAAAACTGCACAACCCTGCTTAATGAAATACTGCTGTCAAGCTTGATCTGTGTGTGTTAATCTGTAGAGAAGCATCAAGAGAATAAAATACATGTCTGTATAGATGTAAAGTTCACACAACAAGCTCCAGCACTCAATTCATTCATTGGTAATCAGATAATGTCCTTAATTAACTTTCAGTAAAGCAAATTACATTCATATTTTGTGACCGTAAACCTTTCAGGAGATTTTCATTAAGTTAATAAATGCTATGTATTCTTGCAGATTTTATTTTTATGGTCATGCTTAGGGTTAGAACTACCAACATAGCCTCTTGAAGTTGTGTAGACATACTCCAATATTGTTGTCCCGCTAAAAGGTTTAATGGTATTTCTCTTTTCCTCTAATTCTATATCTGGGTGCTTTTATTTCTTTACTGTATGTCAAGCTGTTTGTTGTAATCATGGAATTCACTGTCCCATTCACCAGTTATCATTGTGGCAAACATCTATGTAGTTGATTATGTGAATAATAATGATAAACCAATTCTGCTTTAAATGCTCTAATCAACAGTGAAGAGCCTATGTTTAGTTTTTCAGTAAAAAAAATTATTGAGACTTCGTTCATGTGGTAATCTATTATTTTTGTCTCGCTCTACAACCCTTTTAATAATTACTTCATTAATGCTTCAGATTTTATTTTATTTTTTAAACAGGATTGTCCAATGCAGGAGGTTGAATCTTTAGACTTTAAGTTTTGTATGTGGTACACATATCATCTAGCTGATAAAAGAACAGTCAATTTTTCTATTGTATTTTTCAGACAGTCGGAGGCGGCTGTGGTTCAGGAGGTAGAGTGGTCGTCCAACAGTTGGTTGTTCGATCCCCAGCCCCTGTGGTCAACATGTTAAAGTGTCCTTGGTCAAGACCATGACGGTCAAATGTATTTATATAGCCCAATATCACAAATGACACATTTGTCTCAGTGTGCTTTACAGACTGTACAGCATACGACCCCCTCTGTCCTTAGACCCTCGCACCACACAAGGAAAAACTTCCTAAAAGAAACTCCACAATTAAAGGAGGAAAAAATAATGTGTATCTTTCCCAACAGTGTGTGAGTGGATGTTTATCACTCCTGATGAGCATGTGGCATTGTGGTGGAAAGTTTTAATTAAGTCTGTATACAAATTACCAGAGAAGTCTATAATACTGAAAAGAAGATTCTTGAGAAATAAACTGGTCTTTGGAGTATTTATTCTCTGCCCAGAGAAGGTTCAACAATCATAGAGAGTGCAAGTCTGGGTGAGGAAGAACACTTGTATATCTGTGTTCATGCATCTTAAAGACAGTCAGTAGAGAGGGGAGGGGTGGAAGATTCACACAGTTGCAGGTGTTAGATAGACATAAGGCTTTGAGTGGTTGTAAAGATTGAAAAAGTGCTATTTAAATGCAGTCCATTTACCATTTTTCCCTCTCCTGTAATGTAGTAATAAGCTCCCCCCCCCTCTACAGAACATTTAAAACACATTTTTCAGTAAGGTTATTGAAACAAAATAAATCTCAAAGTTAAATAAAACTGGATTTTCAGAGATCAAAACTTGACTACAATTTAGCTGCTTCATTTATCTCTAGAAGTTTTCATTTATCCGAAAAAGGTCAATGGTTTTTGTTAAGCATGCTGCGGGATACGCTGCCCGTCCCTCCACGGTAGCTCCAGTCTGGTTTCTGATGGCTGGCTTATCGCGTGGCATCAGAGATAGGTATTAGGAGAGTCTTAATTTTTCCACTTCGGTTGCTTGCATATCTGGACTTTTTTTTCGTACATGTCAGTAGAGGTAGTGCCCGTTTTGGGCCCTTAGTAGGTTTCTTTGGAGTTGGCATCAAGGCAGCGGAGGTAGCTGCCACTAATTGGTCCTCCCTGTCTGCTTCCTTCTCCAGGGGTGGAAGACTGCGTATCAAAACTCAATCTCTTGCTTCGTTAACTAGGATCTTGGCTCTCTCCTGTTCTCTCTCACCTCATTTGTTGAAAGTGCTTACTAGTTTTCGGGTTATCGATGTGAATTAATTTGTCATGGCCCCGAGGAGGCTGCTGAATGTAGGGGAGTTGCCGGGTGCGAAGCATGGAAGCCCATTAATTATGTTATTAGATTACATATACTTATATATGCTGATTATACATTGACCATTAATTATTTAGTTATTGCAGGACATATCTTCTTGACTGAGCTTCTCATGTTTGATATTTATAGTCTATACTGTGTTAAGAATATTAGAATGTTAATACCATTACAGTTTCTTATACTCTACTTTGGCTAAATCCGGTACAACCGCCCCACAGGAATCTCTCACGAAGATTCCTTACCCAGAGCTTTATAACCTTCACATCTTTCACACTGCACTTTATATATAGGGTTGAAATGCTGATTTTCAACCTACTTGACTTAAAGATCAGACAAGTTGGCAAAAAAGTTATTTTAAATTATTAAAACCAGAGGGGAGACAGATAAATGCGTGCAAACACCAACCTGATTATTCTGGGGGGTTGTGACTCGAGAAGATTGATAACCACTGGCCTAGATGATTTACCAGATTCAATTTGTGTTCATTAAACCTGGCTAAAACCAAACTTAGACTTTATATTACCAGGTTATACTTTAGTGAGATGTGATAGAAATATTAAACAAGCCTTGAGATGTGCAACATTCATTAACGAAGTCCTGGCATATGCAGATCAAAAGGATGCAGATCATGTCAGTAACTAACAACATAAATGTTCCATTAAATAGCAGATGAGATTAGTAAAAGAGAAATATGGTGTGGAGATTTCAAAGCTCATAACAATTTTTGCGGAAGCAGTTATATAGATAGAAATGGACAAGTGGTTGAATATCTGAGAGATGATAAATTGTTGTTTTGTTTGAATAAAGTAAGTGGTACAAGGATGAACATAGTAAGGAATGTGATCACAGGCTTTGATATTACACTAGTGGGTGCTCATTTGTCAAGATTTAGTGAATATAAAGTCTCAAACATGTCTACAATTGCCAGTGATCACTTCACAATTGTATACTCTTTAAATATAAAGACATTTTCAGGGAAAGACCATTCTCGAAGTAGATGGTGCTTTCCTAAAGCTAAACGGAAGGCATTTAAGGAATACTGTGCATAATTAGAATGTGGTATATACAGTATATGGTAGGAAATATACAGTAGATACACGGATACACTTACAAATATAATAATACAGCATCAATATATGTTCAAATAAGTGATAAAAGGAAACTTAGAATTTAGTGTGCAAGGCCATAAAATAACGAAATCAAGATTTTAAATGAGTTAAAAACAATTGTATTGATTATCAAAGAAAGAGAGCTAAGGAGAGGAAACGAAAGTTACGTATGTAACTACGGTTCTATGAATCCTGGCTGACCGCCAGAGGCAGTGCTTAACACTGAATACGTTCCGTCTCGCGCATGCGCAGGTCGAATATTTATATCAACATTATATTACATTACAGTTCATTTAGCTGACTCTTTTGTCCAAAGCGACGTACAAAAAGTGCAAACAATCATGGAGATACAACTCCGAACAGCAAGAATCTTGTAAGTACAATAGCTTCAAATAGGTACAATCGTATAAGTGAACACTGTCTTCAAATAAGCCAGTTTGAAGTGCAACATACAGAAACAATAGAATACAAATTCAACTATTAGCTATAAATAAGCCAAACCAATATGAGTGCAACATACAAAGAACAGTTATCTTGTTTTCTTCATTCGCCAAGGTGCAGTCGAAACAGGTGGGTTTTCAGTCTGCGACGGAAGGTGTGAAGACTGTCAGCTGTCCTAACATCAATGGGGAGGTCGTTACACCATTTTGGAGCCAGGATAGCAAACAGGCGGGTTTTGTTTGAGGGAAATCTGGGTCCCACTCGTAGTGAGGGAGTGGCGAGCCGATTGGTCGACGCAGAGCGAAGTGAACGCGCTGGGATGTATGGTTCGACCATGGCCTGAATGTAGGAAGGGGCTGATCCATTCAAAGCACGGAAGGCCAGCACCAGGGTCTTGAAGCAGATTCGGGCCGCCACTGGTAGCCAGTGAATGGAGCGGAGAAGCGGTGTAGTGTGGGAGAACTTGGGTAGATTGAAGACCAGTCGGGCTGCTGCATTCTGGACGAGCTGTAGAGGTCGAATGGCACATGCAGGCAGTCCAGCGAGGAGGGAGTTGCAGTAGTCAAGGCGGGAGATGACAAGAGCCTGAACAAGAACCTGTGTCACCTTCTGAGTCAGTAGGGGATGTATCCTCCTGATGTTGTACAGAGTGCATCTGCAGGAGCGGGTTGTTGCAGCGATGTTGGGACCGAAGGACAGTTGGTTGTCCAGCGTCACACCCAGATTCCTTGCAGTCAGAGTCAGGGAAACAACAGATGTGCCGATGTTAATAGTAAGGTCTTGGATGGGAGAGCCCTTACCTGTAAAGAAAAGGAGCTCGGTCTTGTCAAGGTTGAGTTTCAAGTGATGTGCAGCCATCCACCGAGAGATATCAGCCAGACAAGCCGAGATTCGTGCCTCCACCTGGGTTTCAGATCTGGGAAAAGACAGAATCAGTTGAGTGTCATCTGCATAGCTGTGGTAGGAGAAACCATGAGAGTGAATGACAGAGCCAATTGAGTTGGTGTACAGTGAAAAGAGGAGAGGCCCAGGACAGAGTCCTGAGGTACCCCGGTGGTGGGTTGACAGGGGTCCGACAGAGCCCTTCTCCAAGTTACCCTGTAGGTGCGATCCTTTAGGTAGGATGCGAGCAGGGAGAGAGCAGAGCCTGAGACTCCCAGTTCTTGGAGGGTGTGGAGGAGGATCTGGTGGTTCACTGTGTCAAACGCAGCAGAAAGGTCCAGAAGGATGACAACAGAGGAGAGGGAGGCTGCTCTAGCAGCATGGAGTTCCTCAGTGACAGCGAGGAGAGCAGTCTCAGTTGAGTGGCCCGCCTTGAAACCAGATTGGTGCAGATCAAGAAGGTTGTTCTAGTGAAGGTAAGACAAGAGTTGATTAAAGACTGCATGCTCAAGTGTTTTGGAAAGAAAAGAAAGAAGAGACAGGTCTGTATTTGTTGACTTCAGAAGGATCGAATGAGGGTTTCTTTATGAGAGGGTTCACTTTTGCCTCCTTAAGATTGTTAGGAAAGCAACCAGATGTTAAGGAGGTGTTGATGAGATGGGTGAGAAAAGGAAGGAGGTCAGGAGCAATGGACTGGAGAAGGTGAGAGGGGATAGGGACCAGAGGGCAGGTGGTAGGACGGGCAGAGGTAATGAGAGATAGAACTTCATTCGAAGAGAGAGTGGAGAAAGAAGTAAGAGTGGGGGGAAGTGATGTGGATGGTGAACAAATGTTAGTCTGCAAGTTGGAAAATACAGAGCGTATGTCATCTATCTTTTTTTACAAAGTAGTTGACAAAGTGGGACGGTAGGAGGGAAGAAGGAGGTGGGGGGCTGGGAGGGTTGAGGAGGGTGGAGAAGATAGAGAAAAGTTTTTTGGGATTGGAGAAAGAGGATTTAATTTTTTGTTGCATTTCGCTTCTGAAATTGAAGAAGAGAAAGAGGAGAGAAGAGTTTGAAAGGTAAGCAGGTCGTGAGGGTGTTTTGATTTCAGCCATTTTCTTTCAGCTCCCCATAGGATGGCTCTGTTAGCACGCACAGAGTCATCCAACCAGGGAGCTGGAGGGGTCTGGTGAACCTACTGCAGAGTGAGAGGACAGAGAGTCCAGAGAGGAGGACAGAGTAGAGAGGAGAGTGTCTGTGGCAGAGTTGGCAAGCATGAATGAGTGGGTCAAACTGTGCCAACTGGATAGGTCGATTCAGATGTGAGCGTGCCAACACCCTAGGAAGGAACGCTGTATTTGGCCACAGCCATCACCAGCACACCAGAGCCATCAGAATTCCACCTTAAACATGAATTGTTCACAGACAAGGTTGGTAGCTCCCCTACACACTTTGCTGAAATGATGGCAAGGAGAAGAGCAGTCTTGGCCGACAGCCACCTCAGCTCTGCCTGTTCCAAAGGGAGGCAAGCATAGGGCGTCCAAAACCAGGGGCAGGTCCCATGTAGGAGCCCTTGGGGCGCAACCTCAGAGCTCCCTTAAGAAGAGAGATACCAGCCTGTGGATCCCCACTGTGTTATTGTCAACTTTAGTATGTTACGAGAAAATAGCAGCCACATACACCCTAATGGTAGCAGGAGACCGGCCACCATCTAGGAGGGACTGCAGTAACTCAAGGATAGTAGTCACAGAGCAAAGTACTGGGTCCCTGTTTCGATCTGAACACCAGTCAGAAAACAGCTTCCATCTATCCTCGTACTGCCGACGAGTAGACAGTGCTCTAACATTCAGAATAGTCATTTTGACAGGCTCTATGCATTTACACAGCAGTGGTCCAGGTTCAGTGGACAAACCCACAGCTGAAGGCGACAGGGATCGGGATGCCAAATCCGACCCTCCAGGTGTGACAACGGGTCCTTCCTGCCAGGGAGACGCCAGGGAGTACCGCAGCAGAGTGTGCAACAGGGAGACCAAGTCCTGGCTGGCCAAAAGGGGGCTCTGTCGAAGCACTCTGAGAAGTATCGTTAAAATCAGAGAAAGGGGTGGAAAGGTGTAGAGAAGATTTGTGAGCCAGAGCGTCCTGACCCAGAGGGCTGGTCTTCTCCGTCAGGGAGAACCATAGGGGACAGTGGGTTGAAAGCTTTGAGGCAAAAAGATCTACCTTTGCCCTGCCGAAGAACCCCCAGATGCTGTGCACCACCTCGGGATGAAGCCACCACTCCCCTGGTGGAGGTTTGATGCAGGAGAGGAAGTCCACAACATTGTCCCGCTCCCCTGGTAGATACATTGCCCGTAGGCTGGTCAAGAAAGGGGCCGCTAACGTCAGAAAAGCCTGGGACATTTCTAGCAACCATGCATATTTTGTGCCCCTTTTCGATGGTTTATACAAAAAAACGTTGTTGTGTCCGACCGAACAAGCACATGCCTCCCTCTCAGGTATGGCAGGAAGTGCTTGAGAACCAGGTGCATAGCCCGTAGCTCGAGCACATTGATGTGCTCTGTACAGTCTCGGGCAGACCACTGTCCACGAGCCGTCCTATTCTGTCACACCTCACCCCATCCAGAGAGGCTGGCATCTGTGGTAACAGTCTCTCTGCGGGAAGGAACAGAACCCATGGGCACGCTTCTTGACAGACAAGCCCTCTCCCTTCATGGGGATAGAGCAAAGAGGCACTGATGTGACACCCTGACCCTCCTGTGTCTGTGGCACTTGGCGTCCAAGTAGAGGCTGTTTAGCCATCTCTGCAGGGGGTGCAGTGACAATAAGCCCAAGGGTACAACAGCTGAGGCAGCTGCCAGTTTGCCCAAGAGGCGGGGAAACAGAAAGTAGTGCAAAGACTGACCTCCTCGGAAGAGGGGCAGAAGTTTAAGGATGTCATCCATGCGTTGAGCTGATGAACAGGCCCTCATAGTGACTGTGTCCAGAGCGACACCAATGAAGGTCAGGCTCTGAGAGAGGTTCAAAAAACTCTTCTCCAAGTTCACCTTGAGACCCAGCTGGGCCACGTGAGAGAGAAGGAGAGCCGTGTCCCGGGTCAACTGAAACCTTGATGGCGTACAAATCAACAAGTCGTCTAGGTCAGAGGTTCCCAAACTTTCTGTGGCCAAGGCACACTAAAGACCAAGCCAAAATCTCAAGGCACACTGTGTTCATATCTGGGCATTTGCACCCTGAACTGCAAATGACGGCCTTGGAAGGCAAAACGAAGAAACTGCCTGTGATGAGGCACAATAGGGAATGGTCACTTTGACCCGGCTGAAGGCAGGGGGCCGGCGTCGGAACTGAAGCTTTTATCCCTGGGCTAAGGTGGAAACCACCCATGGGTCTGAAGCTTGAGCTTCCAATTAGCTGAGCTGCTGCTGGGGGAAAACAAACGACAGCCGGCCTCGAGGCCTCAATCCCAGCCCCCCACGGCTGCCTGCTGGGGGCCGCGTTGGTAGTGGGCCGGCCTCCCAGTGGCGTGCTCTTCTAAGGCCCTGGTGCCTACCAGAGTGGACTGGTGGCTGGGGACGGCCTTGGGGGGCAGCTATGTGGAACCCCTAGGCCTGCCAGGAGTCTGCGCCAGCCACACCTGTGTGGACATCAGGCGTCCAAGTTCTCCTGACACTAAGGCAAATACGAAGCATCACTGGGGCTGGTGGTGGAAGCGCCGAGAGCATCTTGCTGCAGGGAGGGGAGGGCGAGAATGAGGTGAGAGAGGGCATTGCCGATACGGCCCATGCGCGCCGCTGTATCATAAGCCCTAGAAAGTAGTGACCTTCAGTGACCTGACATTGGGGTCGAGGGCACCTGGCATTCTGCCTCAGCTTCATCAGGGGAAACTATGAGGGAAGCGATGGTAGGCTCAACAGCTGGCATGTAGTAAAGGCCAAGTCTTCCCGTATCCTGTTTGGCCGAAGGTGATGGGTGCCAGAGTACACCTGAAGAAAGCACTAGCAGGCGTTGATTCTGACTGCCGTACATCCAGCTGCAGGCAAGCCAGCGCCATGCGAATGACAGCCCACACGGAGCCGTTTTCTGCCTCCTCCAAGGAGCAACAAGCCGAGTAACAGGAGCCAGGCCTGCTTCTGGCTAAGTGGGTGCAGCAGCACTCTCCGTACCAGCACCAATGGAGAGCCAGGAGGAGTGACCTCATCTGGGCCAGCTCGGTAAACAGCAGGTCCATATCTAGAAGACAGTTTGTCAGATTTAGCCTTCTTCTTGGGCGGAGCACCCGCAGTCTCTGATGTGTGACGCCTAGCATGGGTAGGTTGAGCTGGAGTCCACTGCTCAGACAAGGGGACGCCAGCTTCACCCTCATGGCCTGGTCTGAAGAGGAGCCATACAGGTGTTACAGCCTTGGCGACCAAGCAGTAGAAAAAAACTCACCAATTGCTGAGGGCTGCTGCGAGAGCACTCCTTGTAGAGAACCAGGCCAGGGAGCAGTATCTTCAGTGAGAGGGGAGGAGAGCGCTCCCTTCACTGATGCTGTTTGTAGTTTAGTGTGCGCTAGAGCACACTGCTAACTTGTAGAAACACCAGCCAGGGGGCAGCATATGCAGTGAGAGGGGAGGAGAGCACTCCCTTCACTGATGCTGTTTGTAGGTTAGCGTGAGCCACTCCGAGCACACTGCTAACTTGTAGAAAGCCAGGCCAGGTGGCAGCATATGCAGTGAGAGGAGAGGAGAGCGCTCCCTTCACTGATGCAATCTGTAGGTTAGCGTGAGGTAGAGCAGACTGCTAACTTGTAGAAACCCAGCATAGGAGATACTGTACACCCACAGTTTTAAGTGACGGCAAGTCAGATTTGAGCGCTTCTTCTAGAGCACTCCACTAACTGAAATGAAAAAACAGTGGCAACAGTAATGTACACCACACATATTAATGGCTAGATCCACTAGCGTTAGCCAACACCGAGCGACACGCTCCAGTTGGCAAACATACATTTGTAGCTCGTTGCAAAACTTAACAACTTGACCGGAGCTTCCGCCAGTACGAAGGTCCAAAATCGGTGACACACAGCCCGTCACAGCCTCTGGAGGGCGAGTAACCCGCAGCTCCGACCAACGCGGTCGCGAGGCTACAGCGACAAACCTTTTAAGTAATAGTATACTTCCTGATTAGTTCAAGCTAATACGTCTTAAGCGAGAAGAATACTGATCTCGTCGATGACACCGGATCTTATACATGATCGGGGTCACCCGAGGTCACACGTGACTTTGTTGACCTAAATATTCGACCTGCGCAAGACGCGAGACGGAACGTATTCAGTGTTAAGCACTGCCTCTGGCGGTCAGTAAGGATGATATAGAACTTATTTCATCAAAAAGGATAAAGACAATTGTGTTCAAGTATAATAGGGTGTTGGGTTTTGAAGCCCAAAGGGCGCTGTGATTGCCTTTCAAAAGAATCCAGTAAACTTCTAGATGATCAAGATACTTATTTATTTAAAGTGATGATGACAGCATTTCAAAAATACCATCAGCCGAGGACACTTTCACACACCAAGTCCACAGTCCGAATCAATAAAGAGCCAGTTAGCTGTCTGTTGGTAAAAGTGAAAGTGGTACAAAAACATCATAAACATTTTGCTATATTCTCTACAGAAGGGTGTCGTCGTCTCTCATTGGTCCATGTTGGCGCGGTTATGCCCCTTGGTGGGCAGTCTTGTTGTGACGAGATGGAGGTAGACCTGAAACTCTTTGAAGAGAACCTACAGTGCTTCACATTCCTAACTAATATAGTGCTCATTATACATTTGTGCAGAAATACATGTTGTGCAATAATACATTTTGATTGAGGTGGATGAGTACATGTGATAATCATTAAGTGTGACACAATACAATCAGGAGTTTATTTACTTCACAAGGGTAAATCCAATTAAAAGAGGTATGATCAAAGTTAAAGAAGATGAGGGGGAAATGAACATCTATCCATATTATCGTTATAATTGATGGTAAATAATTAGCGATAGCTAATGAAGAACAGGCTAGCATGCTTTTGTCACAGTTTTGTTGCTTTAAGGCCCTGTCACATATGTCAGAAACGTATGCTGGCTTATATTTGTCAGAGTCCAAATACGTCCAACTTTTCATCGGATCGGAAAAGTGAACATATACAGATACGCATGTCTAACTTATTGATAGAATATCACTTACTTATACAAAAATATGGCGTATATAAAATATCGGCAACAAGCTGGTTTACGTTGATATAAGGTAAGGCTTCGTTAAGTGCTCACTATGTTACGCCGGGGTTTGTTGTTGAACGCTGATGTTTTGCGCATGTTTAAAATTAGCGGACGTACCCAACATGTCAAGTTATACGTTACACTTACGTTACGTTAGACATGTGAATACGGAATACGTGCGTGAATACTTACCTACGTAAATACAGTACGTGAATACTTACCTACGTAAATATAGTACGTAAATACTGTGATATAATACACTTCTGAATGTATTGATGTATTAGTGTACCACTGAATAGTATAATGCGTTTGTAGCTAGTTGCTAACTTAGGACCATAGAGTATAAGCACGGAATGTATTCACGAGTTAGGTAAAAGTTTCCCTAGAGTGAGTCATACAGGAATGTCTACGTGGGCGTTAGAAGAATATAGGGATGACATCAACCAATGAGATGAGGACACACTTTGCGTTTGTTAACAAACTGAAACTGTTTAAGACACTTCTTTAAAATGGAGAATTAGCGCATTTTCCCGAAAGGCCACTTTACACTTTTTTTAATTAGGCCTATTTTTTTTTCTGAAAGGTTAAAAATACGGGATAATTACGGGAAAATATTTAAACGTGAGAAAATCGGGATAGAAGTAAAAATACAGGATAATCCCGGGAAAAACGGGAGGGTTGACAGGTATGCGCTAGTCACGGACGAGGCGGTGGCCCAGTTGGAGATGATTGAACTTTCTGAGGAAGACCGACTGAAACCTGTTCTGAGGGAAGGGACCCTTGAGTTCTGGAAAACTGTGCCAATGGAAAAAATATCCCAATGTCAAACGGGCTGCACTCAAGCTACTATCAATGTTTGGGTCAACATACGTCTGTGAGTCGGTGTTATCTACCCTGAAACACGTGCAATCAAAGTATCAATCTGTTCTGACTGACACACGTGTGAAAGAATTGCTTCGAGTGACCACAACGGAATACAAGCCAGATTTGAGGAGGATTGTTCAAGGCAAGGAATGTCAGAAGTTCCACTAATTTAAAGAAGCAACATGCATAGGAAGATAAAAAAACGTTTTCACACAGGGTCTTTGTGTGTGTGTGTGTGTGTGTGTGTGTGTGTGTGTGTGTGTGTGTGTGTGTGTATGTAAAGTTTTAGATTTTAATTTTGTCTGTGAGAGAGAGAGAGAGGGGAGGAAGAGAGTGAGGGAGCACAGAGAAAGGCTGAGAACAAAAGAGAGAAGGGGGGGTGCGCATATGTGACTGTGTGTATGATGTGGCTCTTTGCAGTAACATAGTAACATTTTTGGCTCTTAACCTTTGACTTTGAAAGTCAGCTAACCGCTTTAATGTGGACTGAGGACTAATGAAACTGATAAGACCACAGCTGTGTGTATTCTTTATGCTGCCATTATCACTTTGAATAAATACTTTAAGATAACTTAGAAGTTAGCTTTTTTGATTCAACGTCGACAATACCTACGTGAATACCTACGTAAATACGTTAGAGGTACGTTAGATATAGGCTACGTCGGCTGACGAACTCCTGGACCAGTTGGGCACGGCACGTTTTTATACGACACTAGATTTAACCAAGGGTTACTGGCCGATTCCCCTGTCTCCAGAGTCCAGGGAAAAAACGGCCTTCTCCACTCCGTATGGCTTATAACAGTTTGTGACTCTTCCGTTCGGTTGTTTGGTGCCCCAGCCACCTTTCAGCGGCTCATGGACCGGGTTCTGCGTCCTCACTCGCCGTATGCTGCTGCCTACTTAGATGACGTGATTATACACAGCGAGACGTGGGAGCAGCATATGCAGCAGGTGGGGGCAGTGCTCGAGTCCCTGAGAAGCGCGGGGCTCACAGCCAACCCGAAGAAGTGTGCAGTTGGGCGGAGGGAGGTACGGTAGGTGCGGCCTCAGCTGGATAAGACTGCCACCATTTCCGCTCGGCGCCTAAGACAAAAAAAGAGGTCAGTGGGGGTGTGGTTAGGGCGCCGGCTGCTGGGGAGAGACAGGAGTGTCCCAGCTGGAGGCCAGACAGCTGAACGGAATCAGGTAATCAGTGACATAATAAATGCATGGTGATGGCCTGGTTCTGTTCTCTTGCATTAGGCTGGGTTCCAGATTGGATGGAGACGCTTCTGCAGCCACGACACAGCGCAGCCTGGAGAGCAGCGGACAGCAGAGCGACCGACAAGAGAGTGACCTGTCAGCTGTGCCTGTGATATCACCATACCTGTGTGCGAATAAAGCTTAATTAAGCATTACTTTAGCCTCCAGCACCACCGTAAGGAATCTTGGCGTTATCTTTGATCAGGATCTGTCTTTTAACTCCCACATAAAACAAATCTCAAGGACTGCCTTCTTTCATCTACGTAACATTGCAAATATAAGACCCATCCCGTCTCAAAATGATGCAGAAAAACTAGTCCATGCATTTGTTACTTCAAGGCTGGATTTCTGCAACTCATTGTTATCAGGTTGTCCCAAAAAGTTGCTTAATTGGCCTACGAAATGATAAACATGAATTTTTACTGATGATAGTAAATGCTATTTGTGTTGTAAAATGATGTGTTATTTATGACACAATGATCGCAGTATTTAATAAATCATGATTTAGTATGTCGACCACCGATGTTTACATTGCCTCTACCGGAAACACCCGACGCCGTGTTCTGACGTCACAAGTATAAAATAGTTCCCCAGTTGAATACACAGACATACAAAGGCAGAAGCGGCAGAAGCGGCAGACGTGGCGATGTCGGACTCTGGCTCGGATATTTCGACAGAATCGAGTGACAGTGAGTCGTCAATAGACTTGTTGCACCTTCAAGAAGAGGAGTTTATTGAAATGGATGACGGTGTTGTGGATTTAGATCATGCGGGCGAGTATAACAACATTACATACATACATACATACATACATACATACATACATACATACATACATACATACATACATACATGTATATATATATGTGTGTGTATATATATATATATTTGTGTATATATATATATATATATATATATATATACATATACATATACATATACACATATATACATATACATATACACATATATATATGTGTGTGTGTGTATATATGTATAATATATATATATATATATATATATATATATATATGTGTGTATATATATTATATTATATTATATTATGATGCTGACCTTTGGAACAACCAACTTGGATTGGAACTTGCAGTCTAGCTGACCTGACATGTGGTCGCGCCTGCATGGACTTGTGGTGTGTCCGTGGAGGGGGATCCGTCTGCACAGCAATTCCTTTCTGACATGTCTGAAATGTACAAAACACAACTTTACTAATAAATCTTTCAAACCAGCTTGAAATTGTATTGCATGTTTATACATGTCTGCATAAAGAAAATATCTAATAACAATCATAATAAAAGATGTGGTTGAATTGATTGAGAGAGCAATGATATCAAATTAAACAAATATATGAATTATGTACATGCATGTGGTCATTGTATGTTTAACACGTCATGTGCAGGTCTACTGGTACTACAACTGTAATGTACAGATGACGTACAGTCTGTATACTTACTGGTGTACACAGCTTCCTCCCCAGTGTGGATGTCCAATAGATGGTCGCTGATCATACAGGTATTCTCAGTTCTGTCAGTGGCTTCATTCACCAATGTTTCAATACCTATGTAATAATAGGGTGATAGTTAAAAGTTAAATAGACTCACGCTTTTACTCAAACTACAGAATAAAATGGGGAAGCCTGTTATAAACATTGAATCTATACTTAATTAAGCTAATGAAGTGTAATTAGCTAAAGTTATTAATACTACAAACAATAACACAGATATTGGCTAGGACCTGGTGTAGATAGATAGATAGATCGGCACAGCATCTGCGTTCAGTTTTAAATTCTTTTTGAATCTCATTTCCTTGGCGAGCATAGTTTGTTCGAAACACGATCTCTCAAAGTGCTGCCCACAAATCGTCGGTTTCATCGACGCTGTTGGGTTTTGAGGCCCAAAGGGCGCTGAGATAGTCTTTCAATTGAATCCAGTAAACTTCTAGTTGATCAAGATACTTATTTATTTAAAGTGATGATGACAGCAATGTCAAAAAATACCCTCAGCCGAGGACACTTTCACACACCAAGTCCACAGTCCGAATCAATAAAGAGCCAGTTAGCTGTCTGTTGGTACAAGTGAAAAGTGTTCCAAAAACATCATAAACATTTTGCTATATTGGTGGGCCGTCTTGTAGGTGGCGAGATGGAGGTGGACCTGAAACTCTTTGAAGAGAACCTACAGTGCTTCATTCATAACTAATATAGTGCTCATTATACATTTGTGCAGAAATACATGTTGTGCAATAATACATTTTGATTGAGGTGGACGAGTACATGTGATAATCATTAAATGTGACACAATACATAATACATTTTGATTGAGGTGTACGAGTACATGTGATAATCATTAAATGTGACACAATACAATCAGGAGTTTATTTACTTCTCAAATTCCCTCCGTACACACCATTTATGGTGTGTATATCATTCAGTAAATATAAAACACCAATTGGTGCAAGAATACAGCATATGGTATGAAATAATACATTCTTAATTGTTTGGTTTTTATTTCAATCAAAAACGTACCTGAATTAGACAACAATGACTATAAAATAGGGAATACCTCAATCAAATAACGTACCTGAATTTAGAGAACAATGACTTATAAAAATAAGTATAAAAAATACCTTCGGTAATGTGACTTTGTCTTTGATAAAAAATACCTTTAGTAGCAGCCTTGTCTTTAATAAAGAATACCTTTAGTAACAGCTTTGTATTCTAGTATAAAAATCTCTTTTAGCTTCACCTTTCATTTTTCATTTTTTATAAAAACACTTTTGGTATAAGACTGTAAATTTCAGCACACTTATAACATCAATAAAAAAAACAGTAGAAAAACAGTAGAAAAAC
Organism: Cottoperca gobio; assembly: GCF_900634415.1. Classification (NCBI taxonomy): domain Eukaryota; kingdom Metazoa; phylum Chordata; class Actinopteri; order Perciformes; family Bovichtidae; genus Cottoperca; species Cottoperca gobio. The sequence continues at coordinate 29,977,545 of NC_041363.1, read as the reverse complement.
AGTAAATCTCAGTATACCTGGAACATCAGTAAAAGACTGTAAATATAGGTAACTTGCAATGTCTATGTAAGACTGAGGTAGCTGTATTAAACTGTACCTACAGTGTGAGACTAACTACAGTAAAATCAGTAGCTGAGGCATGGCAGGAGTGATCATTTAGTGGAATTTATTCACACAAAAACATCTACCTGCAGGCTTGTTCTTTCCTCCTCTAAGAGGAACTCGCCTTCTCCGTGCATCAAAAACTGACCTGCTTCAGCTCTCTCTTTGGTCAGGGCGGTGGTGATTAGCTTAGTGGTTAGGGTGCGGATGCATGGGATGCAGCAACATCCACACAGGATTAGTATACCTATCATTATCGGTATGATCAACAGAACGCTCAACACCATCATCTTATACTGACCAAACCAACGCTCCATGGAGCTTGTGAAGTAATTCTCTACCCCACTGTTTGAGGCTAGCTCTTTGCTGAGTGCGCTGAGTCCTTCCAAGGCTTTGGTAATGGATCCATCAGGGGCTGTGTTATTTGGGATGAAAGTACAACACATAGATCCAAACAATTTGCAGATACCCCCTGTTTCAGCCAACAACATGTCTAATGCAATTCTGTTCTGATATGTCATCAGGCTAGTCTGCCCTAATTGCTCATGCACTCCAGTGAAAGCATCTACGGTGTTGTTTGCTAATCTCTGCTGGTTGTAATAAAGGTAATTAATCCAAGCTACATTTTTGTTGGCAGTCACTCGAACGAAAATGGACTCAAAACCCGCTGCAATTTCATTTCTAGCTTTGAATTCGTCAGGGACACCACGTGGTACTCCCATGGAGTCCATGTAAATTGTGGAGCTGAAACTTCCTCTGGGAATAGTACGTTTACCTCGACTCAGGAGCTCATTCCCACTAGACCGACCGGAGAGTTCTTCAGCAGAGATTGGCAGGATGTAGAAAGGCATTACCAACTGTATCAATGCACAGGTACCTACCCAATCTGGCGGTAGGGCTGGATGCAAAGTGTTTGTACCACAGTACCACCATACGTTAGCTCTGGCAAATTCCATGACAGACATCTTTGCTCCAAACAACATCCCTCCGTGGGAAACCCTTAGAGTGGAATTACACCATTTCAAATGTCCTACCTGAGTGCCTGCCAAGAGTGTACAAAGCATACATACACTGGAGACCTGCTGGGTCATTACTCAGATTCAATGGAAATGGAATAGTAGCTAAACTAGGTCTAGCAGCGGCGCATGCAACACAGTTTGCTTGACCACTCTGTTCCACGGAGTATCTCACCCAATCCAGCCATGCATTACTGTCCTGATATCCTGTCTCCACTGCCATTGTTTCTTTAAGATTAGTGATGTTCAGATAATTCACACTCATTTTCTTCTTTGCTAGTCCGGTGTACGTTTTCTGGGTCTTTTTCTCAAGAGGGATTAAGCTTGGCTCTATTACCTTCAACCAAAACATGAACAGTGGATCTTTGGCATTCTTTGATATCCCTAAATAGTACAGGCCAGAATCAGAGAGTTCAGGGTGGAAAACTGTGATGACCACAGGGTTACAATTTGTCGGATGCCCATTACCGGGCAGAGTTCTTGGATCAGGATTAGGATTAGGTGGTTCTCTTTCACCACATTCACATGGGCTTCGTTTAATGATTCTCCATTTTTCAACCAAGGGGTGGTCTAGATTAATCCATCCCCCGTTTGAGTGTGCAAACACATCGGGATAATGACAGGGACGCCTACACAGATACTTGGCTTTGTTGGAATCGCATTGTGTGTTCCATTTGAAGCCATTAGCAGACATCATGGTGTTTACATCAAATTCAAACGAGGTGATCTTGTCTCTCTCTACTGTAACGGTAATCCCACCGTCCTTAATATCTACGGCTTCGTTGTTTTTCATGCTTCTCATGCATCTCACTCGTCGCGTTAGTATTGTGTTAGGGGGTGCAATCTCATGAGGGAATCGTTCAGTCACATCTTGGATTTGTTTAGTTGTCAGATTGTCTGGTGTGTAGTAAGCTTTATTTGGGCAAAGATTAGCTACTCTATTGCTTGGTTCCTTACTTCCTACGCTCAGTGTCAAGGGGAGCATTATAACAATTGTGAGCAGTGCTAACCCAGCTATCATCCGAGGGTCTCCCCATGGAGAGATTTTCTGGTACACTATTACCTCCGCTTTTTTGTCTTTTATTGGTGGCATTTTTAACTGGTTTTATCTGCTATCTGCTCACAAATAATTGTGACAAGTGAAACTTAGATTCATCTAAGGACAATTTATCCTCTGGTGCTGATTCTAGATTCACAAATCAATTAGTCAGTACTGTTTTGTTCCAGCAGGTTCAAATCTTGACTAACTTCTGCTAAACAGCGAGAAGGCGCCAGTGCAGGTACACAATGTGTGAGGTGGTGCCAATTTGCTCCTGTTTTACCTTTTACCCGGAGCGCGTGTGAAGTACGTTCTGTCACCTCCCACGGTCCAGTCCACCTAGGTTCAGACCACTTTCTTTTGTGGACCTTGACCCTTACCCAATCACCTGGTCCAACAGGAGTCTCTGGTGGTTCGTCAGGTTTTTCTGCTGCTGCTTCCACCTGTGTAGACAAAACTTCGATAATTTTAGCCAAAGCCTTGACATATTCATCTGCCTCAATCTGCCATAGATCTAATACAGGACCGTGCCCTCCTTCGCGTGGAGGGCCAGGCATTGGTCTACCGGTTAACAGTTCATGTGGAGACAAATGTGTTTGACTGCTTTGTGAGGATCTCATTGACATGAGTGCCAAAGGTAGGGCATCTACCCACTTTAACTTGTTACCATAACATGTTTTAGCAAGTTTTCTTTTGAGCGTTTGATTAGCTCGTTCTACCAAACCCTGTGATGCCGGATGATATACTGACCCAAATTTGTGTGTTATGCCAAAATACTTTTCTACTTCTTCAAGCTTATGGCTCGTGAAGTGTGTCCCATTATCTGATCGTATGCAACGTGGAACTCCATACCTTGGTATGAGTTCATTTTTTAACCATTTGATTACAGAATTGGCATCTTCTTTTTTGCAGGGAATTGCTTCAATCCACTTAGTGAAACGATCGACCATTACCAAAACATATCTGTACCCTCTTACCACATTTTCTGCTCCCATGTCTGTATAGTCAATACATATCTCTTTGAATGGTGCGTCTGGCACTGGAAAACGACCCATAGGACACTTGTATGTTCTTTTATTGTTAAATTTACAACAGGTATCACATTCTGTTACAAAGTTTTCAACCATCTCTTTCATAAATGGGTGCCACCATTCTACCTCTATGTCCCTTGTTGTTCTTAGTTTTCCAACATGCGTGGGGCCATGGGCTTGTTTGATCAACAGGTGACATAGTTTAGCTGGTGCCACGAGTCTGCCATCATGAGCTCTCCAGATTCCTTCAGTCTTGGTGGCTCCCTTATGAGCCCATTGATTATGCTCATAGACTCCTGCTTGTGCTTGCATTTCTTTGATGCTCTCCAAAGTGAGTTGCTCTTGATTTTCACTGTTCAAACAAATCATTTGCTGAGTGTAGCCGCCTGCTACTTTAGCTGCCTTGTCTGCTGCATCATTTCCTTTTGCCACTGCTGTATCAGTTTTCTGATGACCTTTGCATTTCATTATAGCAACATGTGATGGCAGCAGTGCCGCTTTCAGTAGGGCTCTTAATGCTTCAGCATGTTTGACAGAATTTTTGGATGAAGTCAGGAAACCTCTTCTCATCCACTGGGGGCCGTCATTATGGACAGCGCCATATGCATAAGCAGAGTCTGTGTATACATTTATTCTCTGGCCTTCTCCGTGTTTCAATGCTTGTGTTAACGCGACTATTTCTGCAAGTTGTGCAGAGGCTGGCTGTGGAATGATGTGTGCTTCCAAAGTTTGTGTGTTTTCTCCACTTTGTTGCACTACAGCATAGGAAGCTACATTTCCTTCATCTCCTTTGTAGCAGCAGCCATCACTGTATAGAATTTTATCTGGATTATTCAATGGTTCGGTTTCCAAATCTGATCTAATTTTAAGATCTTGTTGTGAGACAAATGCACAGTCATGTGGGTCATGGTTTTCTGAATTCAGTCCTGTTGCCATGTTGATTGTCCCTGCCACATATGTGATGTGGGGCTTAGTTAGTGTTTCTTCTATCTTTACTTTTCTAACTGGAGAAAAAGTGAACGCTTGTGAGTTTAGAAACGCCACTACACCATGTGTAGTGTTTACTTTGAGAGGGTGGCACATCACAACGTGCGCAGTCTTTTGAATTGTCTTTGCTAGAGCAGCCAGGTGTCTTGTACAACCTGTTTGTCCTTGTTCGACATTGTCCAATTTTGAGCTGTGGTACATCAGTACATGTCTTTCTCCCCCTTTTTTCTGAAACAGGACTCCATTTACCATCCCTCCTGTTTCAGAAACATCCAAATGAAAATCATCATTGTAGTCTGGGGAGCATAGATGTGCAGCTTGTCCCAAGGCTTGTTTAGTCTTATTGAAAGCTTCTTCGCCTTCTGTCGTCCAGATGAGCTCAGCAGTGAGGTTTCTGTTTCCTGCTTCTGAGAGCATGTCTCTGAGTGGTTGAGTCAGATTTCCATAATCTGGTACATGAGTCCTACTGTAACCCGTCAATCCAAGAAATGCCAACATGTGTTGTACTGCGTTTGGTTTTCCATGTGATAGGATTGAGGTCCTTTGTGCATTGGTTAGAGTCAGGCTGTTTGCAGAAATGAGTCTTCCCAAGAAAGTGACTGATCTTCTTGCAACTTGAGTTTTTTCTTTCTTGACTTTGTATCCTGCTTCTGCAAGTAGTGTAAGGAGATTTGCTGTGGCTTCCAGGCAGGATTCAGCACTAGTGCCTGCGAGCAGCATATTATCAACGTACTGTATCAGAGTTACACCTGGTGGCAGTTGTAAGCTGCTTAAGTCTTTTTTCAGAGCTTGATTGAACAGTCCTGGGCTGTCTTTGTAGCCTTGTGGCATTCTGTTGTAGGTGTATTTCTGTCCTTTATATGTGAAAGAAAATATGTCTTGTACGTCAGGGTCCAATGGTAGACAAAAGAAAGCATTAGCCAGATCTATGACTGTGAAGTATTTGTGTTCAGGATTCAGATTTTGAAGTGCCACATATGGGTCTGGAACAGGTATATTTTGTGACACTGTAGCAGAGTTGATTTTTCTTAGATCATGAACCATTCTCCAGCCTTTGTTGCCAGCTTTTGGGACTGGTAAAATGGGTGTGTTCCAGATGGAGTTTGAGTGTCTGATTACACCAGCTTCTAGGAGTCCATTGATTGTTGCTCCTATTCCTTCAACCTGCTCTCTTTTTAGGTTATATTGCGGTAACCAACATGATGATTGTTCTGTTTTGAGAGTCACTGAGACCTCATGATGAGGCACAAAACCTACATCATAGTCTCCAGTTGTCCACAAATATGATGGGATATCTTTGAGTGTTTCTTCTGTGTCAGGATGGTTGGTGTGTTCTCTTCCATGGTCTCTTTCCAATTCTTGTTTCTTGAAGCCTCAGTGTCTTTCTCAGCCATTTGAGCGTTTGCCAATCTTCTGGTGATTGTCAGATGTTCTTCTTTCTTCTGCACTTCTGTTTGCCTGTGTTGCTCGTCTTGATGCACAAGGTGCTTTCTCCAAAGTGCATTAGGCATTGAGTCTAGTCCCACCACACTCTTCAGACAGTTTTGGACATGAGTAGATAGGGCCTTTATCACTGCATGTCTCCACAACATGGTACATGATAGAGAGAGGTCATATCTTTCTCCAGTGCTGTCTAACCAGACGCCTTCGCTTCTTTTCAGGAAAGCATGCATGTCTTCATCATTTCCTTTCTTTAGGCCTGTCACTGCTGTTATGCTGCGGGTGGTGGGAAAAGCGTCTCTCATAGCATCCCAGTAATGATTCCTGTGAGGATTGAAGGATTTTTCATCGTCCTCGTTATTGCATCCAGCGATGAGATCCATGTCTAGCATCGTCTTTTTTCCTTCCAGTCTGCCCATGAGAGTCCTCAAATCTCCCACACACACACGATCTCCTGCTGTGTATTTCTCAAATTCATTAATCCATTTCTGTGCTCCTGAGGTGAGGGGAGGCAATTTGGCCGCCAAACTCTCCAAATCACGATGACTCCAAGCGTGGTATATCATGGGTCCTCCTGGTGTTGCCATGAGTGGCATCTGTTGTGCTGCTCTTTGCTCTTCCATCTTATTTCTGGTCCTAGTCGAAATTGACTGTTCTTTCATCTTCAGTTGTCCTTCTACAAAGTATGTCTTGAAGTCACTCTTTTCTTCTGGGGAAATCGTGCTGAGACTCCTTTCAGAATTCCTTGAGCTTCTTTCAGCTTGTTCAAATTCTTCTTCATCCTCCTCAGTTTTATCTTCTTCATACTCTGGTCCCTCCTTGCTTGTTGCTTCTTCCTCCAGTTTTTCAAGGCTGTCATAGCCCGTTCTATGGCGTGTACCATCATGTTTGATGATTTCTCCCCTTCTTATTGCATCGTCTTTGCGTCTTTCATCCATTCGTACTGCTTCAGCTACCAGTATTTGCTGTTTGTTTGAAATGGTGTAATCATGGGAAACTGAGTATGAATCTGGGGTGCGTAGTATCTCTTTATGTGGATTTGGAGCAGGGTGAGCAGAATGAGAGGGAGAGTGGGCGTTGAGTAGCTTTTCCTCTAATTTTTCCTCGAGTAGTTGGACATGTTTCATCAGGTGCTCTAGTCGTTTCTCTGTTTCTCCCTCCTCTACTTCCAGACATCCTCCCTTTATGCCCATCATGGGTGCCTGTATTGGAGTGGGATTAACAGGATTGTGACTGGGTGCATATGCTGGAGGGGCGGAGACTTGTGTCAAATCTGGGTAGAGTTGAGGTGTAGACTGGATAGGTGTAGTTTCTTCATGTTTGGTGCCTTTTTCTTCTTCTTTTGCTTCCCTGATTACACAAATTGTCTCAGGTGCGGTCTGAGGTATGTTCTTGAAGAGTAGAAGGAGATGCATAGCTCTGGATTTTCTGTTTGCAGCTTTCAATGCGGCTTTCTTTACAGCTCCAAATCTTTGTTTTTCTCCGGTCTTCTCCCATGCTGCCATCTTTTGTTGATATTCGCCATTTTCAAATTCGTAAACTGCCCTTCTTTGGTCCTCACTTGGACCTGGTTGATCATCAGTTGGAAACAATCCTCTTTCTTGCCATGCGAGTAGTAGCTTTTCTGTCTTTGCTCGAACCTTCTTTCTTTCACTCGGTTTGGTGCAGGCATCCAATCGTTGGCACATTTGTTCTTTGTACTGTGCTGTGGACACAACCTTGACTTGCTTTGAGCTTTCAGATGGATCCATCATGTTGAAAATTTGAAATTCCTCAAATGTTGTTCAGTCAGTGGAGATACTCAAAATTCAAATAAATTGAGCGCAAAATGAAAATAAAAATTAGAAATAAAAAAAATGTTTAAAGTTCAAAAATTAATTGAGCGAGAAATAAAATTAAAAGCAAAAAATGTTTACGTTTTAAATCTAAAATGGAAACAAATTTAAAAATTGTTTACGTTTTAAATCTAAAATAGAAATGAAATTAAAAAATGTTTACGTTTTAAATCTAAAATAAAAATGAAATAAAAAAATGTTTATGTTTAAATCTGAAATAGAAAACAAAAATTGGAAGTGTAAATTTCCTAAGTTTAAATCTGGAATCAGAAATAAAAAGAAAACATGTAAATCAAAACCATAAAATGTAAATCTGAAATATAAGTATAATCAAAGGTAAATCAAAGGCAGGACTTATTCAAACTTTTTCTCTAATGGGCAATTTGTGACAATTATTATAATTATAACTCTTAGTAGTTATTTGAATTTTGGGTGTAAATTCAATTTTGTCCACGAGATGGAGGCATATGTCCACAACAAGAGGGTCAAAGTTCAACTTGAGTGTACTCGGTCAAAGGTCAATGGTACTGGAAACCAAAAAACTTTTTACTCCTTGTGGAGAACTTACGGAAATACAAAAACAGGAAATGGACTACAAGTCTAATCAATGAAACTACAAATTTTCTTTTTTACTCCTTGTGGAGGACTTACGGAATTACAGAAACAGGAAATGGACTACAAGTCAAATCAAATGAAACTACAAATTTTCTTGCGGCTTTGTCCCTTTGGAACTCCTAGTGGAGAACTTACTGTATTACAAAAACAGGAAATGGAATCGAATCAATGGAGCTACTGTTACAGCGAGCACACTCCGTCGTAGGAGTACATTCCCTGGAGCCGGAGCCTTGTATTCGTTACTTTTTATCAATACACAAACTCTTTGTTGTAATGCCCAACCCCAAATGTTATCAGCGTGAGACTCAAGGTTCTGTTTGTTACGAGGTGCCTTCGAAAGTCGAACAGCTTCTTGGCGTTTGTATACGCTCGAGTTGCCGGCCCTGTTAAGCACTCGTACCAACTAGTTCCTTCTGGTGAGACTTTTTTCAACTTTTAATAACACCAACACCTTCCCGTGATTCCCCTTTATCTATCGATAGTCAAACAGTCAGTTTGCACGGTTAAATCTTCCGCTACAAACGTAAATGTAACCCCAAACAAGCGTTAGCTCCACGTTAGCTTCAGGCGGGCGCCTGGAGCTGTATAGACGTTAGCTCTAAAATAGCTTGACTTTGACGCCTCAATTCATTCACTTACAAACAACATTGCTTTTCAACAACTCACACACACATTCATCAACATATAGTTTCCAAACCACACTGCATTGATACTCGTTCTATGCCGTTATCGTTGGATTAAATAGGGTTTTTATAGCCCCCGCTAGCCCCCGAGAAGGTCACTCTTCTCTCACACAGCCGAATTCCGCGATCTTTTAAACCACTTCAAAATGCTTACTTACTTTAAACTATGTGTCTATGGTCGTCTACGGAAGATGAATAAATATATAGTGAGACAATGGGGAATTCGTCAACCTCCTCCACGCAGTCACATCAAAATATTCACTGTTAAGGCTCTCTCTTTTTAGCCAGAACAGGCCGCGTTGGCCTTTTCCTCCGCAGACACCACCAGTCACTCAGACTGCGCTTTCTTTTCCCAAAGACTTGATATTTTAACTTTACACTATCTACTCGAAAACCTTATTTCTTAACCTTATTTCTTACACCGGTGTCACTTTTTAAAACCTTTTCTGTGTACAGTTTCATATGGTATTTTTCAAAACTTTGTCACCATCACTTCATCAATATGCAAACAGCATGGATAGTATATTTTATGAGACAGCGTTCAGAGTGTGTTCTTTGACATTTACAAGTACTATTGTTCTACAATAAACTATTGCAATTTCGTTTATAACAGGTTTGCTCACTTTATCGTTTGTCAGGCCTGTTGTAAATATCATTGAACGCACTCCTCTGGCTTCTCTTCCAGTCGCCCTCGTGTCCAGAACTTTCAGATCATCACGTCACGGGGTCACCAGGTTTTTGTTGGGTTTTGAGGCCCAAAGGGCGCTGAGATAGTCTTTCAATTGAATCCAGTAAACTTCTAGTTGATCAAGATACTTATTTATTTAAAGTGATGATAACAGCAATGTCAAAAAATACCCTCAGCCGAGGACACTTTCACACACCAAGTCCACAGTCCGAATCAATAAAGAGCCAGTTAGCTGTCTGTTGGTACAAGTGAAAAGTGTTCCAAAAACATCATAAACATTTTGCTATATTCTCTACAGAAGGGTGTCGTCGTCCCTCATTGGTCCATGTTGGCGCGGTTATGCCCCTTGGTGGGCCGTCTTGTAGGTGGCGAGATGGAGGTGGACCTGAAACTCTTTGAAGAGAACCTACAGTGCTTCATTCATAACTAATATAGTGCTCATTATACATTTGTGCAGAAATACATGTTGTGCAATAATACATTTTGATTGAGGTGGACGAGTACATGTGATAATCATTAAATGTGACACAATACATTTTGATTGAGGTGTACGAGTACATGTAATAATCATTAAATGTGACACAATACAATCAGGAGTTTATTTACTTCTCAACGCACTTGTCTTGTCCATAAACGCGACATTTTATCCTCTTTTGGCCACAGAAAGCTAAATTTGGAGACGGCCCCAGCGGTCTCGGCGCAGCGATCAATTGTTGTTAGCGGAAGTCATTTTTATGCTGTTATGATCGTGATTTATTACGAATAAATCAATATTAAAAATATATATATGGCACATTTCATAATAGATATGCAACCTCTATCATATACCAAGGCCAATAACACTGACGAAATATGATTTCGTAGGCCCTTTAAGACTCTTCAGTTGATCCAAAATGCAGCGGCACGTGTATTGACAAGAACTAGGAAACGGGATCATATTACTCCAGTATTAGCTGCTCTGCACTGGCTCCCGGTAAAATACAGAATAGAATTCAAAATCCTTCTCCTGACTTACAAAGCAATTAATGGTCAGGCTCCAGCATATCTTAAAGATCTCATTGCGCTCCCAAAATGCAGGATTACTTGTAGTTCCTAGAGTATCTAAGAGCACAGTGGGAGCCAGAGCATTCAGCTATCAAGCACCTCTCCAGTGGAACCAGCTTCCAGTTTGTGTTCGGGAGGCAGACACCCTCTCCACATTTAAGAGCAGGCTAAAGACTTTCCTTTTCGATAAAGCTTATAGTTAGGGCTGGCTCAGGCTTGCCTTGGATCAGTCCCTAGTTATGCTGCTATAGGCTTAGACTGCCGGGGGACACCTCCCTGCTCTCTTCCTTATCTTCCTCTCTCCTCCCCTCCCTCTCCCCTCTTCTCCCTCTCTATATGTATGCATTTATGTAAATGTATGTTACTAACTCAGCATCCAGGGCATCATCCCCGAGGTTTCTGTGTCTCTCATGTGGCAGGTTGCCACTGATAAAGTTTACGTCAGGATCATGAATCGTGGCTGCGCCTGCTGCCTGTTATTTATCCTGTATCTATTGCACGTCTGTCTGTCCCGGGAGAGGGATCCATCCTCAGTTGCTCTCCCTGAGGTTTCTTCCATTTTTCCCCCTTTAATTGTGGGGTTTCTTTTAGGAAGTTTTTCCTTGTGCGATGCGAGGGTCTAAAGACAGAGGGTGTCGTATCCTGCACAGTATTTAAATAAATTTGATTTGATTTGATTTGGTTATGACTGGGGGGTTGGTAAAGTATCGCTGTTAGATATATATTGAACAGTGATAGTTTACCAGTATATACCGGGCACTAATTACTAATGAGTGCCATTGATTATGGTCGTCGAGTTTATGGAAATGCATGTAAAAATGCAAAAATTTGACCGGTTTAAGAGTAGAGCATTAAGACTATATGTTTAGGGTCTATGAGAACAACTCCAATAAATACTAAAAGCTGGTGAGTTGCCATCACGTCTTAGACAAGAGAAACTATCAGTAGCGTACTTATTTTTACTAAAAGGATGTGGAAATGAACAATATACCACTGAGGTTTTAAGTAATTGCTGGTAGTATACTACCTTTAATGAGGTTTGAATGGAATATAGGTAAGATTGTAGAAAATATGGGTTTGAAAGAGTTACAATACTCTTCATCTGTTTTAAGTAATGTTGATACTCTCCAATCAATATGCTAACCTACAGCACCTGGAAGAAACATTTGACTTTTGACAATATATACATATATATATATATACCTCTCTGGGAACCATCACCTTATCGAGGTGGAGAGGTTTGTGTGTCCCTATGAACCTGAGAGCTGTGTTGTCTGGAGCCTAGTGCTCCTGGTAGGGTCTCCCAAGGCAAATTGGTCTCAGGCGAGGGGCCAGACTAAGAATGGTTCAAAACGACTTCATGAAAAAAAGGGAAAGGAAAGAAGAGACCCTGCCCGGAGGAAGCCCGGGGCCCCTGTCTGGAGCCCAGCCCAGAGGGAGGGCCCGACAGCGAGCGCCTGGTGGCCAGGTTTGCCACGGAGCCCGGTCAGGCACAGCCTGAAGAAGCTACATGGTGCCTCCCATCCATCCATCCTGTGGGCCCACCACTCATGGGAAAAACCGCTGGGGTCGGGTGCGCTGTCACACGGGCCGGGGTGGGGATACTCACAAGCCCCCGGCTGAGCGCCGCTACGTTGGAGTTTACCCCGGTGGACGAGAGGGTCGCTTCCCTACGCCTTCGGGTTATGAGGGGGAAAACTCTGACTGTTGTTTGTGCCTATGCCCCAAACCGCAGTTCTGAGTATTCGGCCTGGGGTCGGGTGCGCTGTCACACGGGTGGCAATGATGGTCAGGGACCTCGACGGACCAGACCCGGGCAGCAGAGGCTGGCTCTGGGGACGTGGAACGTCACCTCTCTGTGGGGGAGGGAGCCGGAACTAGTGCGGGAGGTGGATCGCTACCAGTTGGATCTGGTGGGGCTTACCTCCACGCACAGTCTTGGCTCTGGAACCGTACTCCTGGATAGGGGTTGGACTCTATTCTTCTCCGGAGTTGCCCAAGGTGTGAGGCGTCGGGCCGGGGTGGGGATACTCACTAGCCCCCGGCTGAGCGCCGCTACGTTGGAGTTTATCCCGGTGGACGAGAGGGTCGCCTCCCTACGCCTTCGGGTTATGGGGGGGAAAACTCTGACTGTTGTTTGTGCCTATGCCCCAAACCGCAGTTCGGAGTATTCGGCCTTCTTGGAGACCCTGAACGGAGCCCTGCAGGGGGCTCCAGTAGGGGACTCCGTAGTCTTGCTGGGAGACTTCAACGCACACGTGGGAAACGATTGGGAGACCTGGAGAGGCGTGATTGATTGATTGATTGATCCCTGATCTAAACCCGAACGGTCGTTTGTTGTTGGACTTCTGTGCTAGTCACGGAATGGCCATAACAAACATCATGTTCGAACATAAGGATGCTCATAAGTGTACGTGGTACCAGAGCACCCTAATCTGAGCAGCGGGGGCGGTACTACAGTCACTTTACCGCACCGTTGTGACGAAAAGAGAGCTGAGCCAGAAGGCAAAGCTCTCAATCTACCGGTCGATCTTCGTTCCTACCCTCACCTATGGTCATGAAGGCTGGGTCATGACCGAAAGAACGAGATCACGGGTACAAGCGGCTGAAATGGGTTTTCTCAGACGGGTGGCTGGTGTCTCTCTTAGAGATAGGATGAGAAGCTCAGCCATCCGTGAGAGACTCGGAGTAGAGCCGCTGCTCCTTTACGTTGAAAGAAGCTAGTTGAGGTGGTTTGGGTATCTAGTAAGGATGCCACCTGGGCGCCTCCCTAGGGAGGTGTTCCAGGCACGTCCAGCTGGGAGGAGACCCCGGGGAAGACCCAGGACTCGGTGGAGAGATTATATCTCCTCACTGGCCTGGGTACGCCTCAGGATCCCCCAGTCAGAGCTGGAGGATATGGCCTGGAGAAGGGAAGATTGGGGCTCCTTACTGGAGCTGCTGCCCCCGCGACCCGATCCCGGATAAGCGGTAGACGATGGATGGATGGATGGAATATATACAAATGGTTCAAAGAAATCTGATGATGAGCATGTGGGAATTAGTATATATATATATACTGTATATACCACAATTGAATGTTAATATATATCACAGACTAACGGATAAATTGTCAATATTCTCAGCAGAAAACATTGCAATCATTTTGGCCTTCAGTGGATAGAACAAGTAGAGACATTAAATACAGTCATTTGCTCAGATTCAGCAGCAGCTCTCAGAGGTTTGTCATCAAGGCAAATGGTCAGAGAAGATCTGATGATATAAAAAAAAAAACAGTTCTTTGTATGATGCACTTATTGGCTTATTTGTAGCTAATAGTTGAATTCGTATTCTATTGTTTCTGTATGTTGCACTTTTGTGTGTCTTATTTGAAGCTATTGTTCTGCACTTAAACGATTGTACCTATTTGAAGATAATGTACTTGCAAGATTCTTGCTGTTCGGAGTTGTGTCCACTTTTTGTAAGTCGCTTTGGACAAAAGCCTCAGCTAAATGAACTGTAATGTAATGTAATGTAAAATTCACATCATGCTCTTAAAATTACAAAGGATGTGTATTGAAGTGCAGTTCTGTTGGGTCCCTGCTCATATGGGAGATAAAGGTGATGAACAAGCTGGTGAATTGGCAAAGATGGCTCTTAAAGTATAAGTGATAAAAGCAGTTTATGGTAGGGGAAAGGCAAAATCATTCATTAGAACAGCCACAATTAACGCTTGGTAGAAGGAGTGGAATACAGACCATAAAGGGATATACCAAATATATATAATTAATAGAGGGAGACATTTAGAAACATAGTAGCCTACATGGGACAGGGCAGGAGCGGAGCTTGAAATCACAATTGAGCACAGGACAAGACTTCAGGAAAATCAGAAGGTAGGTAGGTTAAATAATACAGATTAGGAAATCGGGTGTATTTTATTTATTTCTTTCTCTCGTTCTTTCTTTCTTTCTTTCTCTCTCTCTCTCTCTCTCTCTCTCTCTCTCTCTCTCTCTCTCTCTCTCTCTCTCTCTCTCTCTCTCTCTCTCTCTCTCTCTCTCTCAATCAGTATTCAGATAATATAATGCCATGCTACTACACACTCCGACACAGTAGGTGGCGGTATGCACCTTGAGTTGGTTTGCGATCTGCCAATAAACCCAAAACATCCGTTCTCTTTATATGTCCATACAATTAGCCATGAAGTGGACTCTTTAGTTTAACTACGTATGGCCAAAGTTTTATTCGGATGTTTTAGAGTTTATGTTGTTTGGAATTAGAATGGTAATCAGTAAAATATCTTCAATGTATGAACTATTTTCAACTACGCTAAATATTAATAATAGCTCATTTTAAAGCTTAATTTAACCTACTCTTCTATACTCCTATTCGTTAATTTAAATCATACTGTCACATTTTAAAGTGGTGTGAAAATGTACAGGTAGTTTTATCTCGTAGAGAGGATGTCTGACCAGACGCTCGAGTACTTCTTGAGCCGGAGTGGAATAAAGCAGAGGGACGCTGCGGAGGTGTGGTGGTCGCACGCGGTGAACAGCAGAACCAGGCTGGCGGAGGCGCTCGCAGGTGGATTTACACCGTGTTCTGCACGAGAGCACTGTTGGTATTTGTATCCATAAGTCTGTGTTACCAAATGTTTGTCAATTGACAGACTCATTTTGATCAACTCTTCTAGTCTCTTTTCCTTTTTTGTAATATATTTTGTATAATTTTCTTCTAAATATTGAAGCGTGATTGTAGAAGTTCACGTAGTATATATTTCCCTTTTTCCAATGACTGGACATTAGTCAAATTGTGATTGTCATGGTCTTTTTCAACATTAAAGTATACTCTGCACTGTACATTGCCAGTTTTGGAGAAGTTGTACTTCCACACACAATCAAGTGTCCAGACCGCATAGATAGACTCCAAAATACTATTTATGTGGTGAAACTACACTTGTAACAAAATAACTTTTGACATTAAACACAACTTTGTCAATACCCACTCTAGCAGTAGTCAAGGGCCTACTTAAATATTTCCAGTAACTACTGCCATGCCCAAGTGCCCGTCGATCAGTCTATTTTGATTGATTAATTTATCGAGTTATCCAATGTGAGGTCTTGCTATTTTTCTCTGTTTTTATATCAATATAAATCTAAAGTCTTTGGCTTTTCAAATGTTTTGTCTGGTCATCACTTTGGGCTCTGGAAAACTGGACATGTTTTGTTCTGACATTTATATACCAAACAACTAATTGATGAATCAAGAAAGTAATCTGCAGATTAATCAGTAATTAGCCTGTGTGTGGAGGTATAGGGGACATGCTTGTTAATAATGCAATCCTGTCACTCACATAAATATGGCGCATTCATGCTCGGATGCTTTGTCACTTTTATTTTATTTCAACATAATGAAGTTTATCCAACCATACAACATGCATATCAATAAAGAATAAAGTCAATAAAGCAATTAAACCAAGTTGACCTGACTTCAGTACCATACATCCTACTTTCTAATGGCCAGTTGTTGTTGAGGCTTTGGCAGAGAGACATTGATTTTAATCTGTGGGGATTTGTCATGCTGTTTTCCATTGCATTCTATTGTAGTTTTATTGTTCCATATACACTCAACTGCCGGATTAATAGATACACTTTGCTAAAACATTAATTGATCGTAATGTGGTCGACCGATATTAGATTTGTTTATCCAAATTAAGCATAACGTTGAATCAACACCTCTGACAGTATGAACAAAAAGCAAATATTAGAAGGGAGGATTTATATTTATTGTTTAGTATGAACTGAACAGGCGTCATATAAATTCAGAGCTGTTTGAACAGAGAGAGACATTTTACTTTTGTGTTGACATAGCAGCTGTTGTGAGTTCTTCACTGACCATTTTGACCGACATCTTTCACCCTTAGGTCCAACTCATATGATTGAGGCAGACATAATTATAAGAGGTCGGGACCCTAAAGAGCCAATCATGGCACATCCCCCTGATACAGACAGTGACATCACACTGAAAGAGTGGCTGGAAGGAGTGAAGGAGTATGACAAGGGAATAAAACTAGACTTTAAGAGGTGAGACACATCTTTTATCCCTTCTATGTAATGTGTAGTATGTGATGCTAGCACTGTACTGTACTCTCCAAACAGCCTGGAGGCAGTGTATCTGTCTGTCGTTCTGCTGGAGGAGGTGCTGGCTCAGCTGATCCGTCCTGTGTGGATCAATGCAGATATACTCTCTGGTCCTGGGGGAAAGGCCAGACCTCTGGAACCTCAGGCTTTCCTTTCTGCTGTGAGATTTCTTCCCACTCACACTGTGCTCTCTCTCGGGTGGACTACAGGATGGACTGCTGGGACAGATAACGCAGGTGAAGACACTTCAGTGTTTTTGTGGAGGCCTTGATTCTACTAATTATATAAGAAAACATGTCATGTCATGTACTTCTCTAAATACTTCAGAGTATTTAGAGAAGTTTTATTCAGTTTCAGTTATAGAGAACACACTCTGTTCATTTGGGAACCCTGACACACAAAGCCAACAGTAGGCCATAAAAGTGATTGTTATGTGGGACAATAGATTAAGTCATACGGTTTATCTTGAAGTAGCTATCGCTTTGATTATATATCTTGCCAGGCAACTAACAACACTATGGCCACTCCTGTGTGCAGTTGTTAATGAGCATGAGCTGAAGTGTTTTTTTCACGACATCCTTGCCAGCGTACAAAATAAAACAATATCACAAAAAAAACTTAGTTGTGAGGTCCTTGACTTTGACCTTGGTGGCCAGCAGCTCCTGAATCAAGAAGGTGACGTTGTTTATCCCTGTAGCACATCGAAGGGAGGCCTGTTTATCTATTATAGTAAAAGGTGTACGGGCGTCCTTTTATTTCAAAAGAAGAAAAGAAAGCAAGGGCAGTACATGTGAAAAGCCTTGGTGGACGGGAGTGGATGAACCTGGTAAAAGTGTAAGCGCCTGTAAGGGACGCTCTATGAAATATATTTTAGAACAAGATCACAAAGTGCTTTACAAGAATATAAATTATTAAAAATAAGACCATAAAAAAACAAAAACCAGAACTTAAAAATGCATAAAATTGCAAACACTAGAGAGCACCGCAGATCAAATTTAATCAGGAAGAGCATTCCAGTGTCTGAGCCACCACTTCAAAGGTATGGTCAAGCTTTCGTCTTCAGTCCCGCTCGTCAGTCCCTGTCAGAAGACCTGAGTGACCTACTGTTGATATAAGGATGGAGCAGGTCAGGGATTTACACAGGTGCCTGACCATGGGTTACAAGGGAAAGCATTTAAAACTCTGAATGTGTCATGCTCTCAAATTGAAAGACCACGCATGAATAAGAAAAAGCACTTTAGAGCTTAGGAGGAAGCTTGCATATAGATTTGTTTTGTTTGAATATTTTTTCAGGTTACAGCTGGGATATGGTGCGTGAGATGGAGGAGATATGTAGAGCCCTTAAACATCCTGTAACCTTCCCAGTGCGTGCCGCTCTCCTGCCCCAGTCGTTGTCGCAGCTCACATGGCTGCTGCAGCAGTCAGACAGGTGATTATCAACACAGTGAGTCCACTCAGTCACACCAGCATTATTTTATCTCTGATTAGTTCCACTGCTGGACTTTTACATATCATTACATATCATTATGCTGTGTTTAAGGAAAATTCCGGTTTATTTTATTCTGTCGTATTTCTTATAAATGTGGCCATTGTGTGATAATCGTGAAACAAAAACTCCCAATTAACATGGTCTTTATGTGAATCTTTCTTTTGGCTCTTTCACCCATGCATATTTTTTAACACAGGGGATCTTTAGTGGGAGATAGCAGGTCAACAGTATATGCCACATAGTGTACATCATCTGAAAGCTGGGAACCTGGAGATTAATTTGAGCAGCTCAGCACTGTGTGTCAAGTTTCATGAGTCATGAGTCATAAATCTGAATCTGATTTCCCTCGGCCTCTAGTTTGTGGTTGTAAAGTGTCATGAGGCTGTGAACAACAGTTTTCTTTTTTTTTGCCAGGTCAAGTTTGAAAAAATGTTTCTCACGACAATGAAATGGCTATTCCGGGTACTAGAATAAGCAAAAAATAACACAGGAGCTGTTTGTTTGTCTTGTTTTTCTGAAAATGTATTCTTTTCCTGACAAAAAGCTTTGTTTAACATTGAAGTTCATAATGGCCTCTGGAGATAAATCTTAGTTCTGTCTCTCCCTTAGTCTTAGGTCAGGAAAGGATAGTGGCCCAAATAAGAGAAATGCTATTTTATGTATACTTTGGCTTAAAGACAAAGTATACATAAAATATCTGCATCCAAAAATAGTTTTTGTCCCAGGCATGAGATTAGCATAAAATGCATGTCTGTAAAGGGCAGACTCGGGGGTATCCATAGAACACAGTATGCTGATATATATCTTTTTAATAATTTGTCTTGTTTGAATAGGCCAAAAATTTAACTGCATGCCTATTTGTAACATAATTAAAAATATATATATATATTGTTATATTTTAATCCTGTGTGTGAGGTGCTGTGTACATGTGTGACGATTAAAAGTTGATTCAAATCCTCCATTTCCATGGTGCGGCCCACTAGCAAAAAATATATAACTTCTACTAACTGATAAGCATTAGGTTTAGTGGCAATGCGCACAGTGCAGTCAGCATGCAACACTATATCATCTCAAAATAATAAATGATCTGCCTTAAGAGTTAGTAGATTAACTCTGCCTTTTCCCAATGTCGGCCAGATCAACGTGGCTGGTGGACTCATTACTACCTCTTTCCCAGCAGAACTTGACCTCAGTCCAAACTGATATAATCCAGAATATAATTTTTACATTTTTGACATGATCACAATGTTCTTTAGGCGTAAGAATTGTTTAGGTGTTAAGGAAGAGAATCATATTCACTGTAGATGGTATTGGCACCATCCTCCTCTGGTCAACCGCAAGTTCAGCTACACTCGAGTTTCTATCACAGCTGCTGCTTGCAGAGATGCTGAATACATAGTGGGCAAACTTGGCTAGCAAAGTAAAAGATTCAGAGTAGCTTTTTCACCAACCTCTTTAGTCCTTCTGCATAGTGTGTGCTTGTGTCATACTGCTGAACTTCATCTCTATGTTCATTCACTGGCACGTTCACCCACTTCTCAAACTCTGCGACATCCGCTCTTCTTTTGAATCTGTTTCCTAGCTTGCATGTTGCATGCAGGATGAATTATTATTTCAGACTTTTGCACCAACATACTATATCTACTATGTTAATACCTTTGAGCTGTGTATTAAATGTTTTGCTTTCCATGTTCTACACAGGTACACTCTAACAGTGTGGACCGGTCAGAATGACAAGTTAATACTACAGGATTTACTGGCCCTACAAAAAAGAATTTGACATCAGTAGGATCTACTATGACCTGCCGCACTCTCATAGGTCAAAACTCAGTATGACATTGCAAAACAATAGCTAAAAGTCTACCAAAACATACCTAGAAGGTGTCTGGCTGCAATTTCTTAACTCTTGACAGCAAGTCGATGCCCCGAAGTGGAGAGAGGAAAGTGGATCTCGTCTCTGCCGAACCTTTCCTGTGGTTTATCTGCCATGATCTCACATCATAATATGCTACAGCAGTGGATCCTAATCTGGGGTCAGGACCACCAAGGGGGTTGCAAGATAAATCTTAGGTGTCAGGTGATAGAAAAGAAGGATAGAAAGTAGGTACATTTTCTGTTTCTATCAATTAAGTATGGGGGCTTTGAGGATTTAATGTCTGTTTCTTTTCACATCTAACTCTGTGAATTAAGGATTAATTTTGACCAAACCAGATTTGGGGATTGTTGGAACAGTCGAAAGACTAACAAAGGCGGGTTTGAAGAATGTTATTTTGTTTCTGTTTGAAAATAGTGTGTTTTAACAAGGTCAAATTTCTGTCAAAGGTGGAGAGCATAAATGTATGTTAATAAAGTGTAATAATTGTCCAAATCCCTGTTTTTATTTATTATATATTACTTCAACACATGTTGTACCATCACGCCGGAAAAGGGGCTAGAATTAACGTGTCTGGGGGGTCGGGTTTCACAGACAGAGTTAGATTAAGCCTTAATGTGGACTAGTTAATCTAAAACTTCTCTCTCTCGCTCTCGCTCTCTCTTCTCGCTCTCTCTCTCTCTCGCTCTCTCTCTCTCTCTCTCGTTATATTTGTGTTTCTAATGGTGTTCTATTCCCAGAGGAAAGGAATCTGAACAGGCTTGAAGAGCCAGGGCACAGTGATCCACATCTGCTGTAGCATCCCAGAGAGACGATGGTGCCACCACCACCAGCAGAGAACAACAAAGATGACCATGCATGAAAAGTTAGCCAGAGAATTTCATGAGCAAAAAATGAATGAAACTCTAAATTAGGATTGCATACACCCTGGACCTTGATGGAAAACCAGTTATTACGGTTCCTGTACTCCTCAGCATCAGAGTTGATGGACACTTGATGGGAACATGACATCCATCTATGCAGCCAGTCACTCCTGGGAAGTGGCCATATTCATAGAACTGCACTTTATAGTTGGCTTGGGCAGCAGCATTAGGGAACTTTATATAAATACTCCTCAATTCGCAAATGGCCTTGCAGACTTGTGAACTATTCTACAAACAGTTGCTTCACTGACGCCACACAAATCACCAGTTTCCCCATGAAAAGTTCCAGTTGCAAAACTTGGTGCGAAGTAGGTAAAGGCCTTCCTCTTTGAGACGAGGAGGAAAGGCTAGGCTTAAGCAAAGATATTATTTTGTACATTCTAAAGCGGTCTCAAAAGGTTATTTCATCATAGTAATTTAATGGATTAAATGCTGCCCATAAAGGTCCATGCTGCCTCACAAACAAAACAGTTGGATTAATTTAAGATTCAATTTAGTCCTAGAGTAGCTCTAATCCTCCCTCTTGCAACCAGTTTAGTTTAATCCAGAACTATTTTAAGATGAGTCTGTGCAGGTCGCTTAGAGCTAGAACATTTACTGTAGCTCATTCAGTAATTAAAGACAACGTAACAAACACAGGAATGTTAAATGCTCCCAGGAATGAACCACACTTAGCACCTAATATCCGTGATAATAAAGTGTCCCTCATTCAGGCGTGGGTGACATGAGGCTTTGTGTAGATCGAGAAAGCCTGTAGTTGCTTGAGGCTTTTGATGGCATTGATGCCTATAACTTTCAAAGTGATGTCCCTCTGATAGAAACACCAGATGATGCCTGACACAGACAAGTAGGTTTGCAAGCAGTTAGATAGCCTGTCCCTCAGTCTTATTTTAGACTCTAACCTATACAAACGCGACCACAGGGGCACTCAAGACTGTAGGACAACATGGGTGGTGTTACAGTTCATGTCTTGTAAAGTTACTGTAGAAGCCAACACTTTAAGCCACTGAGGCTCTGCTTTGTTTTACTAATTGACGCACTTGTTGTCGTGTCTGCTGAATAAAAGATTCCGATACAAGACGTTTGTAATTGAACACTCAGTCCATTTATTTCTCTTCTTAAATCAGATTTCCTAACAGCAAACAAAACATGACACACAATCACTTAGTCTGTGGAGCCAACGCTACCTCAGCCTACTTGTGTATGTGTGGTCAAAAACTGTTTACTTCCGGCGGAACACCACTGTCAACAAACATTGGTTCCTACTTATAGCAGGAGCACTAATTGGCTCCTACAGTTACCATCTGCAAAACTTGCTGTAATTTCAGCCAGGTGTCCCCTTTAGGATTGGTAAACTCCTGACTAGTTTATTTGACTTACTAAATATTTTGTGGAAATTGCAAACATTTAAAATATAGGTTAATGTATTATTGCTCTGCTCTCAAGATGACTTGCAATTTGTGATGATAATGCAGTGAAATGGTAGTTACCCCACCTTGCAGAGCTGCTAGGACAGAGACTGACCTATTCAGCTGGTCTTGCAGTAAAATGCCAGACACAACATATGACCATGTTAAGGATAACCCCTTTTTCAAATAAATTCAGTCCAGGTGTTTTTTTGTTTGCTTTTTTAGATCCCTTCACCTGTAAATTAATACAAATGACTAAGAGTCCAGGATTACATACTGGTTTTATTTCTCAATGCTCTCATAGGTTTCAAATCTGTACTGGATACCATTCTCCTCCTGTAGCTCGTGTGGCACTCCTGGAAACCTGAAGGAGAAACAAGCCTGTATGTTTCATCTGGTATATGATACATGTTCAAGGTTTAAGGGCAGTCTTGGTGCATAATTCAAAATTCAGGAGAATTTCCTAATTTTTAGCAGCCAACAACTGTCAGTAACATCTCTTAAGACACACTTTAAGGGATGTTACTGTCGGAGCTACGGTACGAGTGCTGTCGGAGAAAATTGATTAAAAAAAAGTTTAAACTAGATTTTAAAAAATGGGATAATTTCCCACGGCACACCTGACGATCTCTCACGACACTAGTGTGCCGCAGCTTTAGACAATCACACATAAACAGTTGGTTTGTTTCCAAACCCGGCTTGTCTCACTGCTGAGATCTTGGAGCAAGTTGACATCAGATGGATCAACTCGAGCAATTACCTTAGTTAGTACAACATAACTGAAAGAAATGACAGCCAAAACTACTAATAAGACTCGAGTTGTCACAAATGAATTACCAACAAAAATGTGCTGAAGCTGTGTGCTGATCTTACTCTGGCAGTAGACGATATTTGTCTAGACTGATTTCAGGGAGGAACGTGTCACACTCAAACTGCTTCAGGATTCGCGTGACAAACAGTCTCCTGGTCCCCGGGTTCTCCATCAACTCCTGTGTAGCCCAAAGCAACCAAAATATAATTGCAGAAAGAAGAAGCCTGTGTGTATGCAGAAGTGTGTGTAATTTAAGCTCATCCTGAAGTGGGTTCACCATAACCATCATTGATAGCTGCAATCAGTAGGACAGTAAAATTACAAACTGAATAACAATTTAAATATTATTGTCAATAGTTAATTAATCAGATTAACCCTACTCTTCATTGGTTATGTGAAAATGGTCAATTTCTGTGGTCAATTTCCCAACACAGTCTGAATTGTATTATCTTTTATTACATCTCAAAACGTGTGAGCAGTGGACACCCTATGTGTTACATACCTTGTACAGAGAGCTGCCTCCTATAACCCACACCTGATCTGTCTGTTCTGCCAGCTCCATGTCAACCAGCCTGAGAGCTGAGCTGAAGTCTGGAGCCAGGTGGTGTGCTCCTGCAGGGGGCACTCTGGAGGATAAAAAAATATATATATATATATATTATATATATATATAATATTAGATTAGCTATATATATATAGTATATATAAGATATATATATATATATATATATATATATATATATAGAGAGATATATATATATAATATATAATATATATTAATATATATATATATATTATAGAAGATAGAGGAGAATATGATATAGAGATATAGATAGATATAGAGAGATAGGCTTATATATATATATATATAGATAGTATATATTACATTATATAGAGATATAGGAGTATAGATAGATAATAGAGAGTAGATGAGAAGAAGATATATAGAGAGAGATATATATTATAGAGTATATATAAGATATATAATATAATATAAGATATAAATATATATAATAAGATAGAGAGATAGATAATATTATATATAAGAAGATAGAGAGAGAAAAGAGAGTAGAGAGTATAGAGAGAGAGAATAGGTTATATATTATAATATATATAATATATAATATATTATCATATATATATATAATAGTATGAGATATATATTATAGATACATAATATAGAATATAGAATATAGATATAGATAGAGAAGTAAATAGATATTTAACAGATAGATACATATATATACATATATATAATATATTAAGATATAGAAAGATAGATAGAAAGGATAATATCTAGATATATAAAGAGGATAGATACATAGAGATTAGAAATATATATGAGGAAATAGAGATAGTACAGAAGAAAGTACACATATATATATATATATATAGATAATAAAAAATATCAGATTGATAGAGAGATATAAAAACATATAGATATATATATATAGAACAAAAAGAGATATATGTAGGTAGATATAGATATATAGAGATATGTATATAGATATATAAAGAAATATATAAATGCTAGTAGAGAGATAGATAGATATGAGATATAGAGATATAGATAGATATATAGATATATAGAGGAGATGAATAGATTAGATATGATATATAAAGAAAGACATACATATACACATTATATATACATAGATGAATATAAATATATAGATAGATAGATAGAGATATATATACATACATGGATATAGATAGAGAGATAAGAGATATGAGATATATAGAGACGAGAGAGAATAGATAGAGATATACGAGGTATATATAGATAGATATACACATATATATACTGATACATGTATATAGATATAGTATAGAAATATAGATAGTATAGATATAGAGAGAGATGAGAGAAGATAGATATATATTATATAATATAATATAGATATATACACATATATAGACATGAGGTTATATATATATAGTATAAATAGATATATGTAGAAGAGATATATAAGCAGAGAAGATAATAGAGATATATATATGAGATATAGATATATAGGATATAGAATATCTAGAGAGATATATATATAACAAGTATATATAGAGATATATATATAGAGAGAGATATATAAAAAAATGATATAGAGGATATATATAGATATAGAGATAAACAATATATATACACTGTATATATATATATATATATATAGATATAGATATATATATAATAGATTATAGATATACACACAGTTAGATACACATGTTAGGAGATGAGAGAGATAATAGCTATAGAGAGATATATATTATATTTTTAAAATATATACAACAAATCTATATATACAACATGTATATATATATAAAAATGGATAGATATATATATGATATATATATAGAGAATAGAGATATATAGATAGATATAAACATTAAAGAATATACATATATACATTAAAGTATAAAATATATAGAACAATATATACAGAAATCTACATATATAGATAAATTATAAATATATAAATAAATAGAAAATATAATGAGCAGATATATATACATTAGTATATAACATATAAATATAAATATATACATATATATATAATAGAAATATCGACATATATATAAAAATATATAAAGAGAAAGAGATAACACATATATAAATTGTAGATATAAGAATATATATAACTATATATATAGATAAAATGTATATAATTAATATATATATAGATGATTATATATAATACTATTATATATAGATATATAGAGATATATAAACATGTATAGTATATATATATTATATATATAGATATAGGTATATGAATTTATATTATATATATATATAGATTGACATATATACATAACATATTAAATATATATATTAAATATTATAAATACATAGACATATACTAGATAAAATATTATACATATATATATACATATTACATACATACATACATTTACATACACATATATATTATACATGATATACATACAAATATTTATATATTACATATATATAGAAAAATAGATACATATATATATACATCTATACATACATCATAATACATACACATATATATATAATAATATATATATTATATAATATATTGTATATATATATATAGATATATATATATATATATATATTATATATATATAGAATATATACAATATTACATCTATATATACATTATACAATATATATTATATTACTGTTTAGCCTGGCGTTTGGTTTGCAGTTTGTAGACATTTGATTGCGTATGCGGCTGAGTTATTTAGGGGCATTGTTTGGCTTAGATGTGGAAAGAATATATTAGATGAGTTAATTTGATTGGCTCTATTGGGGGGGGGGATGTGCTTTGAAGTTTGAAACTGGCATTATGTTGAGGTACAAAACATAATTGAGATGATTTCAAATTCAGATTTAATGCTAATGTTTTTTTCTTATTTAAGGTTATCAACCTATTTCGAACCTATTTCGAAACCTATTTCGAACCTTATTCGAAACCTATTTCGAATTCCCAAATAAAATGGAACTAATTGGAATGGAGTTGTTCAGCGCCTATGTTGATTCTATGCCGAAAACGAGTTAGCAGGCTGAAGCCAGATTAACTCGAATAATATATATACCTATATACATACATCCATATATATATAATATATATATATATATATATTTAGAGGAGAGAGAGAGACAGAGAGACAAGAGAGGACAGACAGAGAGAGAGAGAACAGAGACGAAAGAGAGAGAGAAAGACAGAGAGCGAGAGAGAAGAGAGACAGACAGAGAGACAGACAGAGGACAGAGAGACAGAGAGAGGACAGCACAGACGAACAGAGGAGAGAGAGAAAGAAAGAGAGAGAGAGGGAGAAAGAGAGACAGAGAGATGAGAAGCAGAGAGAGAGAGGACAGAGAGACGAGAGAGGACAGACAGAGAGAGAGAGGACAGAGAGACAGAGAGGAGAGACATACATATATATATATATATAGATATATAATAGATAGATATATATATATTATATATATATATAATACATATACATATATATACATATACATATATATATATATAAATATATACATATATAGAGATATTATAGATAATATACAGATATATCATATATACATATATAACGATATATATACATATATATAATAGTTATATATATATGTATATATATATAAGATATATATTATAGTATATAGATATAGAATGCAGGTAGAGTATATAGAATATCTAGGTATTTATATAGGGATATATATATTCTATATATGTTATATGTATATATGTATATGATATATACATATATATAGATAAATATATAGATGATGTAATATATAATATATGTATATAAACAAAGATATATTACATATATATACAATATCTATATATATGTATATATATATATATATATCTATATATATATAGATTATAATATAGATATTACATATATATATACATATATAGATATAACATATATATATATTATATATCATATATATATAGATACATATATAATCTATATATATATATATATTATACACATATATACATAAATATATATATATATATACATATATATATACATATATACATAATAGTAAATACATACATATATATAATATATACATATATACATACTAATATATCCAATATATATATACATATATAATATATATATATAATATATATTATACAATATATATATATATACATCTATATATTACATATATATATACACATACACATATATATACACATATATATATATATATATATATACACATATATATACATATATATACATATATATATATATACAAATTATTATATACGATCTATATACATATATATATACCTATATAGACATATATATCTACATATATATACATATATATATACATCTATATCATATATATATCATATATATATATATATCTATATATAGAAATATAATATCTATATAGATCTATATATAGATATATAGATATCTAGATATATATATATCTTAATATATATATATATCGAAAATATATAATATATCTATCTATATATATATATTAGAAATATAAATATATTTATATATAGAAATATATAGAAATGTATATATAGAAATATATAGAAATTTATATATATAAATATATATATATATATATATATATATATATATATATATATATATATATATATATATATATATATAAAATATATATATATATATATATAAATATATAAATATATATATGTATCTATATATTTTTCTTTCAAGTTGCAGTGTATCTACAGTGAAACATAACATTTTGTTGAACACACTGCTTGGTAGCAATATTAACTGTGTGAAACATACTTGCACTTCCTGCCTGAGGACAATGTTGATCCTGTTGTTCAGAGGTCTGTTCTTCTCTGGGATGGAAAACCATGTTTTCCTGCCCATTATCACCACATTCTGCTTGCCTGTAGCACAGCAAAGTTTGAATTCATTAATAAATAATTACTGTCAACTCTCTTTCACTGCTGGTGAAGATTGGTCTTACAATCTAACAATCTAACAATAGTGATGAATTAAAAAAACTTAAATTAGGCCTAATGACCATCATTAGAGACACAAATTAAATCACATAATACATTTTTTCCTTAGTTTCATCATTGATATTATTGTTTATTTTATTCTGCTGTAATAATGTCCAACATTTCAAAATCATAGAATGGCAAGACTTTCAATTGGGACTCTAATCCTACATGCTCACATGATCTATGTGAAGTGATTAAAATTATAGGAAGGGCGTGCTGGTCCGATTACTATTATGGTTATAATTTTTTTCCACTCCTTTTCCCTGCACTGTGAGGGTAAAATAATTGTATTTATTCTTTGTACAGCCTGATCTGAGATGAAAGCCCTCTGCTTTTCTCTCTTTCTATTTCAGCTCTCGGTCAAATTATAAATATGGAATTCTGTTTGTCTGCGGTGTAATGGCTCAGGCTTGCCTCGGACCAGCCTCTAGTTACGCTGCTATAGGTTTAGACTGCCAGGGGACTAACACCTCTCTCTCTCTCCTCCTCTTCCTCTCTATCTGAATGCTTTTATGTCCCTTAAATGCATGTTACTAACTCAGCATTTCTGCGTCTGTCATCTGGCCGGTTGTCACTATAAAAGATCTGGATCATGAATCGTGGCTACGCCTGTTGCCCTGGTCCTGCCTGACGCCACATCATTTTTTTGGCATATGGAAGCTGTTTGTCATCCTCCTGGATCCATCTTTTTTATATATGTTCACATTATCATTTTTGTCACATGGATTGTCTATGTTGTAATTTTACTATGTTGTTTATTCTGTACACACAACATCGATAACACGTCTGTCCGTCTTGGAAGAGGGATCCATCCTCAGTTGCGCTCCTTGTTTCTTTTGGGGAGTTTTCCCTTATGCACTGCAAGAGTCTAAGGACAGAAGGTGTCCTATGATGTACAGTTTGTAAACCCCCCTGAGACAAATGTGTATTTTGTGAAACTGGGCCATATCAATAAACTGTGATTGTCTGATCAAATGCGTTTCACGTAATTTTGTGCTCATGAAAATTCAGATGAGATGGCCCCACTGGACATAGACACCAGTTTGATCAAGTAAGAGTAACTCCAGGCAACTGTGATATCCCAAAGTCAAACAGCCAATAATCATGGTTTATGTTGTATTCAATATTTTTAATCAGTACTAGAGATCACCAACTTCACACAACATAGGTAACAATCAGGTTTTTTTAATCCATCGCTAATGCAGAGATCCTAATTCGCCCCTATGCATCATCCGGACTTGCTTATTATAACGTTTTGTTTTCAGTAGAGATGTTATGTTCACAAACTAAATGATTGTTTCAATGTTTCTTGGTACGAACGAGTTGTACTAGGGGAGAACCGTTCTATTTATCGTTATGCCCAAATGTAACTGCTTGCCCCAGATCCACTCCTTTACATGAACCGTGAGAACCAGCAAGTCTCAAGAGGTTGAATTTTGACGTTCAAAAGAGGCCAAATGCAACTTCTTGTTTAGAACCACCAGATGCCTAGGGCTGGCCCTGCTAGCTATAGGCTACCTATAGGCTACCTATAGGTGGGGAATCCAAAACCTGTCTCAGGGTGCCTAACCAACAGCGAAGCCCATCATGCAACTCCAATGTTTTACTTTTATTAACCCCAAAACGAGCTGAATGTAAGTTACCTTCCACAGATGGCGTCGCTGTCATCTTTCGGAAATGTTTGAATTCGTTACTATAAAAGAAGAACATAAAAGTATATAGTTGTACAAAGTTAATACATGTAGGCTACCTTTAACGTAACGTCATTGTTGCTGCCACCACGCGAGCTTCAATGTCTCGTGCTCTTGGTGTTATTGCTTGGCTCGAGCGCAACTTAACATCAAGGTTTCACGGTATTCCAACATTAACAGGGTCCACCATCCAACAACGTGACCTACTTGAGTCTAACAGGATGCCAGGGCAGGTTTATCATTATTCCCGATACCCAGGTCAGGACACACCGCCACGATTCCGTTCAGAATGCGGGACATTGTAAGAAGACTGAACAAACTATGCTCCGTGTATTAACACCGCAGCTTCCGGCCGGCAGACCATTTCTTCTTCTACAGGTTTTAAAGCAGCGGACAGTCTTGATACAACACTGCCATCTTAAGGAGTTAACCCCAACACGTCTGAAAATCTTAAACCATTCCCATACCTGTCAACCCTCCTGTTTTCCCCGGGATTATCCCGTATTTTTCATACTATCCCGCTGTCCTCCCGTTTAAATATTTCCCGTAATTATTCCGTAATTTTAACCGTTCAAATAAAAACAGGCCTAGTTGAAAAAAGTGTACAGTGGTAAAGTGGCCTTCGGTAAAGCAGGTAACAGTATTATGTTTAACTTTAGTTGAAAAACGTCATATGCCGGTAAACACACAGAAGAAAACAGGAACAATAACACAGAAGAAGAAGAAGAAGAAGAAGACGAAAGCATATGGATGAGAGTCACAGTGAACTGGCGATAGATGGAGACGCAGTTGTACCTGCCAAACAAGTTAAAACTTTATGCAAGTAACTAGACAAATGGGAGGAGACCTTCCCTTATTTAATAAAAAGCAGAGTCGGGCAAACTCGTGCTTTTTGTAAAGTGTACCATTCAGATTTTAGCTTTGCACACGGCGGAAAAAGCGATGTTCGCCAGCATGAAAAATCGTCCAAGCACAAGCACGCCAAGAGGCACAAACACATACACCAGGGGTGGGCAATTCATTTTTACAAGGGGCCACATGAGAAACCCGAGCTGTGTTGGGGGGCCGAATCAACAATAAATTGAACTTAATTCTGCTCAATATTAATTCTCTCCCATTGTAAAAAGCAGTACATTATATATTTTGATTAGCTGCTACTGGTAATCAAAATAATAAGGATATTCTCTTCCAATAAATATATGAAATTGTGGAGTGGGTCAAATAGGAAAATACTCCTAGAGAATAAACAGTAAAAACAATCATTACATCAGTATTTTATTTTTAACATTTTAATCTTCACAAATACTTAAAAGGTGTTTTACAGTATGTAAAGATAAGCAATTAATCAACTTTATTCAAAAAGCAATAAGTGCTTTTGATGTTTTTCAGTTCACTTTACTTGTGCAGTGAGAAAAATCCAGTCTGTCTTGGGCTTGAACAAGTGCACTGAAATCTGGTTGAATGTCTGAGGTGGATATGCGCAGGACAGCTGACAGGTGATCATCAGTGATAGAGGATCTGTATCTGGATTTGTTGAACTTCATCACTGAGAATGTCTGTTCATATATGTAGGTATATCCAAAGAGGACCAGAATCTTCTGAGCATGTCTCCTCATGTGTGGAAAGTTCTCCTTTTTCAGGGAAGAGTACAACTCAGGCAGTGAGACTGACTTAAAGTGCTCTGACAGAAGTGTGTCAGACTGCAGGGAAATTAGTTCAAGCTGAACATCACTGGGTGCATCATTCACATTGCATGTAAATGGGGAAAGGTCATGTGCATTTAATTCTCAACTGTTTTAAAGTCTTAAAATTGCCTCCAAAACTCACCATGCAGTGCTTCTAACATGGATGAGTACTTGTGGATGTGATCACTGTGGCTTCCTTCAGTGTTGGCAAGTGGGTGAGAATGTTGTCCTCCATTTGGCTTGAGAGAAGCAGCAACTTTCTCATGAAAGCCTTCACTGTGCTGTACATTTCATGCACAAAAAGGCCCTTGTATTGCAGTTTGACATTTAGTTCATTCATTAGTGCAGTCACATCTACAGCAAAATGAAGGCTTGCCATCCAGTCTGCATCTGAAAGCTGTGGGACGTGTTTTCCTTTCTTCACACAGAAGTCTTGACTCTCTTCTCTCAGGTCCCACACTGAGCCACCTGACAGCAGCGTGTTAGCCTATGTCACGATATTCAGTCTCATTTTCCTCCAAAAGTGCAACAAACTATCTGTGATTGTAATGCTCTTGCCCTGATGAAGTTAACACTTTTAGTTACAACATCAACAACCTCTCTGGGAACCATCACCTTATCGTGGTGGAGAGGTTTGTGTGTCCCTATGAACCTGAGAGCTGTGTTGTCTGGAGCCTAGTGCTCCTGGTAGGGTCTCCCAAGGCAAATTGGTCTCAGGTGAGGGGCCAGACTAAGAATGGTTCAAAAACAACTTCATGAAAGAAAGGGAAAGGAAAGGAGAGACCCTGCCCGGAGGAAGCCCGGGGCCCCCGTCTGGAGCCAGGCCCAGAGGGAGGGCCCGACAGCGAGCACCTGGTGGCCGGGTTTGCCACGGAGCCCGGTCGGGCACAGCCCGAAGAAGCTACGTGGTGCCTCCCATCCATCCATCCTGTGGGCCCACCACTCATGGGAAAAACCGCTGGGGTCGGGTGCGCTGTCACACGGGTGGCAGTGATGGTCAGGGACCTCGACGGACCAGACCCGGGCAGCAGAGGCTGGCTCTGGGGACGTGGAACGTCACCTCTCTGTGGGGGAAGGAGCCGGAACTAGTGCGGGAGGTGGATCGCTACCAGTTGGATCTGGTGGGGCTTACCTCCACGCACAGTCTTGGCTCTGGAACCGTACTCCTGGATAGGGGTTGGACTCTATTCTTCTCCGGAGTTGCCCAAGGTGTGAGGCGTCGGGCCGGGGTGGGGATACTCACTAGCCCCCGGCTGAGCGCCGCTACGTTGGAGTTTATCCCGGTGGACGAGAGGGTCGCCTCCCTACGCCTTCGGGTTATGGGGGGGAAAACTCTGACTGTTGTTTGTGCCTATGCCCCAAACCGCAGTTCTGAGTATTCGGCCTTCTTGGAGACCCTGAATGGAGCCCTGCAGGGGGCTCCAGTAGGGGACTCCGTAGTCTTGCTGGGAGACTTCAACGCACACGTGGGAAATGATGGAGACACCTGGAGAGGCGTGATTGGGAGGAAGGGCCTCCCTGATCTAAACCCGAACGGTCGTTTGTTGTTGGACTTCTGTGCTAGTCATGGAATGGCCATAACAAACACCATGTTCGAACATAAGGATGCTCATAAGTGTACGTGGTACCAGAGCACCCTAGGCCAAAGGTCAATGATCGATTTCGTAATCGTATCATCTGATCTGAGGCCGCATGTTTTGGACACTCGGGTGAAGAGAGGGGCGGAGCTGTCGACTGATCACCATCTGGTGGTGAGTAGGATCAAGGGGTGGGGGAAGACTCTGGACAGACCTGGTAAACCCAAACGGGTAATGCGGGTGAGCTGGAACGTCTGGAGGAAGCCCCTGTCCTGGGGATCTTTAACTCACACCTCCGGCGGAGCTTTTTAGCCATCCCTGTGGAGGTTGGGGGCATTGAACCTGAGTGGGCGATGTTCAAAACCTCTATTGCTGAAGCTGCGGTGATGAGCTGTGGTCTCAAGGTCTTAGGTGCCTCAAGGGGCGGTAACCCTCGAACACCGTGGTGGACCCCGGTGGTCAGGGAAGCCGTCCGACTGAAGAAGGAGTCCTTCCGGGTTATGTTATCCGGTAGGACTCCGGAAACAGTTGCAGGGTATCGAAGGACTAGAAGGGCGGCAGCTTCTGCCGTGTCAGAGGCAAAGCAGCGGGTGTGGGAGAAGTTCAGAGAAGCTATGGAGAAGGACTTTCGGTCGGCACCAAGGTGCTTCTGGAAAACCATCCGGCACCTCAGGAGGGGGAAGCGAGGAACCATCCAAGCTGTGTACAGCAAGGGTGGGATCCTGCTGACTTCAACTGAGAAGGTTATTGGCCGCTGGAAGGAGCACTTTGAGGAACTCCTGAATCCGACTAACACGCCCTCTATGGTTGAGGCAGAGCTGGAAGCTGATGGGGGATCATCGTCAATTTCCCTGATGGAAGTCACTGAGGTAGTCAAACAACTCCACAGATGACGTGGTCCTTATGGCATCATTGGTCTGTGACCTTCAACAGTCACTGGATCGGTTCGCAGCCGAGTGTGCAGCGGTTGGGATGAGGATCAGCACCTCCAAATCTGAGGCCATGGCTCTCAGCAGGAAACCGGTGGATTGTCTACTCCGGGTAGGGAATGAGCCATTACCCCAAGTGAAGGAGTTCAAGTACCTCGGGGTCTTGTTCGCGAGTGAGGGGACAATGGAGCGAGAGATTGGCCGGAGAATCGGAGCAGCGGGGGCGGTATTACAGTCACTTTACCGCACCGTTGTGACGAAAAGAGAGCTGAGCCAGAAGGCAAAGCTCTCAATATACCGGTCGATCTTCGTTCCTACCCTCACCTATGGTCATGAAGGCTGGGTCATGACCGAAAGAACGAGATCACGGGTACAAGCGGCCGAAATGGGTTTTCTCAGACGGGTGGCTGGCGTCTCCCTTAGAGATAGGGTGAGAAGCTCAGCCATCCGTGAGAGACTCGGAGTAGAGCCGCTGCTCCTTTACGTTGAAAGGAGCCAGTTGAGGTGGTTCGGGCATCTAGTAAGGATGCCACCTGGGCGCCTCCCTAGGGAGGTGTTCCAGGCACGTCCAGCTGGGAGGAGACCCCGGGGAAGACCCAGGACGCGGTGGAGAGATTATATCTCCTCACTGGCCTGGGAACGCCTCAGGATCCCCCAGTCGGAGCTGGAGGATGTGGCCCGGAGAAGGGAAGATTGGGGTTCCTTACTGGAGCTGCTGCCCCCGCGACCCGATCCCAGATAAGCGGTAGACGATGGATGGATGGATGGATCAACAACATGGTTAATTTTTAGAATAGACTTACACAACACTTCCTGATGTATAATACAATGCAAAAATACCCATTTCTGTTCAGGGTTAATTTATGTCACTTTATACTGCATTCTCTTCAAAAGTCCAACATTTTTCCCCATCAGATTTGGACAACCATTAAATCAAATCAAATCAAATTTATTTGTATAGCCCAATATCACAAATTATACATTTGTCTCTGTGTGCTTTACAGACTGTACAGGTTACGAAACTCTCTGTCCTTAGACCCTCGTATCGCACAAGGAAAGACTTCCTAAAAGAAACCCCATAATTAGAGGGGGAAAAATGAAAGAAACCTCAGGGAGAGCAACTGAGGAGGGATCCATCTCCCAGGACGGACAGACGTGCAATAGATGTCGTGTGTACAGGATATATAACATAGTACAAATACAACATTTGACAGAAATGATGTGTTGAAAAAGAGAAAGTTTGGATGAATCCAGGAAAATGTCAAAAAGGCTTCCTGGTGTCCAGCAGGCGCAGCCACGATTCCTGATCCTGACGTAAACTTTATCAGTGGCAACCTGCCACATGAGAGACACAGAAACTCCGTGGATGATACCCCGGATGCTGAGTTAGTAACATACATTTACATAAATACATACAGATAGAGAGGGAGGGGAGAGAGGAAGAGAAGGAAGCGAGCAGGGAGGTGTCCCCCGGCAGTCTAAGCCTATAGCAGCATAACTAGGGGCTGATCCAGGGCAAACCTGAGCCAGCCCTAACTATAAGCTTTATCAAAAAGGAAAGTCTTTAGCCTACTCTTAAATGTTGAGAGGGTGTCTGCCACCCGAACACAAACTGGAAGCTGGTTCCACTGGAGAGGAGCTTGATAGCTCATCCGTTGTCACCCCTGCCAGCTTGTCCCATTTCAGTCCCAACTTGTCCACGCATGCATTTACCTCCTTGAACAAATCACTCCCTTTCATTAACTGCATGGCTTCTCAAATGCTTCCTTTTTCTCTGGGCATATGAGTTCTGCAGAGTCCACCAAACATTCCTTGATAAACTCTCCGTCAGAAAACGGTTTACTTTTTCTAGCGATTTTGTGGGATAAGACATAACTTGTCTTGACAGCTGCATCTCTGGATGTGCAATGTTTTGTAAAAAGTCCTTGTTGGTTTTGCAGTTTTGCTAGCAAAGCACCCGACTCCTTTTCCTGCTCATCATTCAAGTTCTTGAACGGCGACTCAAATTGTAATCCTTCAACACAGCGACCAGCGCACCACAAACTAAGCACACAGCTTTACCTTTGACGTCTGTAAATAAATACTTAGCAGTCCATGTCTTCTTGAAAATGCGGCATTCTGTATCAAACTTCCTTATTTTGGCGTGAGCGGACATTTTGAGGGCTAGCCGGCCAGCATTACTTGTAGCTGTTCACGCATACGTAAATAAAGAAAAACAGCACCCTTTTCAAAATAATAGCAACACAGTTAGAAAGTTATTTACACCATGCACGCAATACAATTGTGTTGCTTTTATTTTAAAAAGGGTGCTGTTAAAAAAAATATATACTTTTTCATGTTATAATTTACGATTGTCCTCACGCCCAGGTCTGACATACACTTCATGTGTGACAAGAACTGTTTCAGAGGCAAACCAAGTGACCAAAGCTGAGGTAAAGATGTGGATGCTTTGCGCCAAAAATAATGTAGCCTTCAGCTAGCCTTGAGGCAGGCAAAGTCTGCAACCTGTTTACTCCCACACTGAATAAAATGTATATATGCAATTAAAATACATATATCTTATAAACATGTCTGTACAAGTAATACATACTTTAAATAAACATGTAATACCTGAACCCGTCCCTTATGTGTTTACATTTACATTATATGGGTGGGGGCTGGCTGGCTGGCTGGCTCAGAGCTGTTAAGGCATGGGCGGAGTCCGCCAGAAAATTTCCCTTATTTTGAAATTCCAACAATGCCAGGAATAACATTTCGATGGGTTGTGATTCTTTTAGTTATTTGGTCAAAAAGTATTAAATATGGTGAGTCAAAATGGATGGCAAATATTTATATAGTGCTTTTCTAGTCTTTGCAACCACTCCAAGTGCTTTTACAACACAGCATTCACCAAAAAAACAACATGGGGTAGTTTTATTCTCAAATTCCAAGAAAAATTACCCACAGAATCCTAATGTCTTCAGTGGTAGCTAGAGCCCTGCATCTAACCCGAAATTTTGCATAGCAGATGCAATAGTTGCATTTTGGAAATGGAAACTCTGGGTAATTGGCTAAAGGCCTGTTTTGAAACTATACAACAAATATCTTACTGGTTAAAGCATTTTAACAAGGACAAAAAAATCTGTTTTATTTTAACTGCCATGTCACAAACAGAATTGTAGTACAATACTGTGTTTAAACAATGCACACAAACAATTTCTGACATAAATAAAGCAGGGTGCTATTTTACAGCAGTAAAGCAGCTCAGATGCAGTTCTCATTACAGACAGGAGCTTTGGCCCAACACAGCATGGTGTTTAGCAAGAAGCTGCTTCCATCTTCAAATGACATAGCTCGGTCTTGGTGCCAATCTTCAACAACTTTGAAATATAACTATGTGGAAGGTCCATAGCCTGTGTTCATCATATCCATCCTATCAGTGTTGTCCACAATGATAGAGTGGATATGATGAGCCAATAAAGGCACATGACCACTGAGTTTATTTCAATCTGTCTGACAGTTAGCCTCACAACTTCATGGGGCTCCCTGACTGTGAATACAGCAGGGGCAGCAGTGTAGCGAGTCATGGATGAAGAGATCACACTCCACACAGAACACACTGCAACATGATGGACAGGTGAATATCTAGAGACAGAGAGGGGGAGAGAGCAGATAAATAAAGATGGGTCGAGGGACTAAAGTAACAATCAAGTACACAATTTTTACACTTAATATTAAGATTTTGTTTTTTAACCAATGAGCAATTTATTACTGCAGTTCCATAGTTGGGGGACTTGTAAGACAGACTTAAAGAAGATTAGTCAAAGTTGAAGTAGTAGAGGACAAGAGAGCTCCAAAGACACTGGATCCTACAGTTCCTATATAATACAACTAAATGGCTACTCTTTACCTAAACCTTCCCAAATATGATAAAGATTAGGGTGCACTGACTATGAACTGCATCCACTTTTTGTGGGCGGCAGTAGCTCAGTCCTTAGGGACTTGGCTTGGGAAGCATAGGGTCCCCAGACTGGTACCTGGAGAAGTGCCTGGTCTCTATATAGATGCCCACTGCTCCTAATACTAGGGGTTAATGCAGAGTCTAAAGTTTGTGTTTGTATGTGTGGCAATAAAAAGAGGAGGCAGATTTAATTTCCTATCCCTCTAGTGTTGCTAACACTAATTTGTGATCCTATATACTAAAATATGTGGATATACATATATATATATCATTCAGACAAAAGGCGTTTTTGGACCAAACCGTTCTTGCACTCCCCGAAAGGAACTGCCAACTGGGGAGCTCCACCAAGAACCGCATCCCTTCAAAGGCTTTTTTCTGTTTGCATTCACACCGCCAAAAGGAACGCTGATGTTATGCAAGCTGGCTGGCAGTCGATGAGTTAAAATCGCCTTGTCATGTCGCAAATATAATGAGTGAAGCCTGGAGTTCACTGTCGGTCCATTGGTCCGTGTTTTCTTACATTGTTTACACGGCTAAAGGTTTCTTTTTAAATGGCGGTTGCTAGTGCTGAATTGGCTCATATGTTGGACAAATAACTGTGCACATACACTCAATGTTCCTCTAGTGCTCGAAATAGAAACTAAAAATGTATTTCAAAACGGCTTTATTTTGCGGTGCAGACGCAATAAACAAAATGGGGGTTCTTAGAACTGAGGTTGTCAAAAATATGGGATATACCACAGTGGAGTGTGGTTACACCGCCGGCTGCTGCTGGAGAGATGTGAGCGTCTCAGCTGGAGATCAGACAGCTGGACACAGTCAGCTAATCAGTCACATAATATAAGCCTGGTGGTAACCTATGTGTGACTGTGAGCGGCCTCAGGTCTAGCAGAAGAGTGTATTCACTGTTTTCTTCAGTTTGAAAAGGCTAAGAGTGTCACCATTAAACCTGTTGTTATTCACCAAACCTTCTTCTCCTTCTGTCATTTTTATCTGGGCATGACTCTCTTACAACCATGTATTTAAAAACGATACGATCTCCATTAATTAATACATTCAATAGTATCAAAAGTACCCAAGCTATTAAAAAACTGATTCTTCAATCCAAAGCTGCATGGAAGAAATCCACCTTGTCCTAGACCTGTGGCTGTTACGGCCACATACCCACCACTTGACTGGAGGCAACTAACTATGGAAGTTAGAACAGCCAGCGAGCAACCTGTCACTGTTATTCAAAAAGCAAGCTAGGATTAGTCATGGCAATAATACTAAAAGCTAAATTCTAAAAGCAATAATAAGCTACAGATGCCTCAATCGATTGGCCAGCAGTTGAAACTGGTCGGATTGTAAACGGATTAGCCATAACCGCCACTGATCGGCAGTCAGTCTCATAGATCCGGGAAGTTTTGCCAGTCAAATTTACACAGATCTGGCTGTGTGCGACGTAAAACCGTCATGCAGCACACTTGTGTAAATTTGACCGACCGACCAACAGTAACATCACAGCCACTGCACACCATGCAAGTGGAACACACAGTGAAAGCTGCAGCATGCAGTACAGCGACAGCCTGAAGACATAAAGCTCGCAATTTGTAACATCTGCAAGTCCAATATTAGCTGTGGAGGAACACTATTATAAATACTATTATTATTACAAATGCATTTGTATGTGTTATATAGGTTTTTTTCTGTACCAGTACCATGTGCAGGTTCTTAATTTAAATTTTTATTTCTATTATAACATTTTATTTGCCTAGGATTTTACTGCCTGTCCTTTTTTTTTTCTTTTTTCTGTTATCGAAAGAAGTATCAAGTATCTTTTTTTCATACTAGTATTGTATCGAATTTAAAGTTCTGGTATTGTGACAACCTTCCTAAGAACTATGTCCAAATACTCCTATGCACTCGGCTACTGTACTTACACTTTTATCTTTCAGCTCCCCTTGACAAGCTTGACAAAACCTGAAACCAAATCACAACAGGTTTAGATACACAGCAGCACAGTATTTGTGTGTAATTCCGAGAGTGTGAGAGTGTTTCAGAGCCACCTGTCTTCTTGGATCTCCTCCATAGGACTCTCTAGAAACGCTTGGAGGGGGAAGAGGTGGTGGAAGGATCTAGCAAGATGGGGCGCTGACACCAGAGTCAAACCTTGGACACAATACATCACACACACCAGTCAATGCTATGGAAAGCTATTGGTTTGAATGCACAGTACTTTTAAAGCAGCAATATGGAAGTATTTTTCGACGAGAATATTTGTATCCCACAGAAGACAATCCACAACTGTGTACCAGGGACCAGCCATGATCCACAAATATTTCACTATCCAAAAACATGTTTTATTTTCAATTGTGTTGTGTTAAGTGATATCCACAAAAATATAGAGCGATCCATTTGTACAGATGAAATTAATTTTTCACATTTCTGGATTGCTTCCTTTTGGTTAGTGGGCCACGTAACATTTGTGACTTCCCTGCTGTGTGAGATGCACTTAGTAGCTCGACCAGAAGGTGGTGATGGTGGCGGAAAGAGACTAAACTGAATCGCTGGACGCGCCTACCCAGCATGCCTTGCGGAAAGACCCATCTCTTACTCTGTTTCTGATTGGCTATACCCTGCCAGGCGTTTGCTAAACACTAAAATTAGCCTAGATAAATAACTTACATTGATGCTTCTATACTCTTTAGCATAGCTATGATGCTAAGTGGCGCTACAAACTTGACAAGCCCAGTAAGAGAGCATGTTTTTGTGACCGTAGTCCAAAAGTAGACTATCTGGTCCAAACAAACCCGTGAGCCGAGCAACAAAGCAGCTCTGTATTTTTGTATATATGACTTTACACATCACTAATAAAAAAATACATGTTTGTGGATAGTAAATATTTGTGGATTATGATACAAATTTGTGGATTGTCTTCTTGGGTTAGTCCAATACAATTTCCATACTAGAAAAATAACTACAGTACTTTTTGGAAATGTATCAAAAAAAAATTCCTCTAATCTTACACCATCACACATACCACAAACTTTACACTCCACAGGAAGCTCTGTGTACTTGGCGTGGCACTGCGGACAGAAGTATCCTCCCAGAGACAGACCTGCACCACTGCTGCTGTCCAGATTCCTGGGAGACACACACCAGGATCAGCCCATTGTAAAGAACATTTACTTTAGTACACAGTGGCTGCTCAATCTTGGCCACACTGTAAATCACACTGTTTTAAACTTACGCCATACTGAATGAAGGCTTGGCATCCTGATCAGTCAGAGAGGCAATGGTGTGTTGAGGAAAACCTGAGCAAAAAGCAGGTGTGAGACAAATATTCAGTAGATGCTTTCATAGTCAAAGATACTCTTAATACTTCACCCACAAAATTACCATTTGTATATCAATTCCTCATATCATGTTACCTTGAATTTGTACACAAGCGTGAGACTGTTTATATGGAAGTGTTTTAAATAGTATCGTTTTAGCGTAAATGCACGTGTTTGGGAAGTAGTGAGAGAATACTGAGAGTTATGCAAGTTTGTGATGGATGTTTTGATATAGTTTTACTGATGTTAAAAACGACTCGTTTACTTACCAGAATTTTCAATTTCTTTGGATTCTTCGTTTACTGTGGGGCTTGTGAGAAAAACTAAGTTTTCTTCACAAATTCAAGACACGGGGTAAGTAATTGATATACAAATGATCGTTTTAGGGTTTGAAGTATTCTAGCCAATCCAGTAATTTCCTCAAACAGCTAGGCACAATAGTTTTTAACAACTATCTCAAACAGGAGAAAACAGTACATTAGTTTGGGACTATTTTCAGTGGTGCAGTAATCCACATGTGTGCTTTAGTCAGTATTTGGGGCAGCAGGACGGTGTAAATGGGATTGCCTCAAAATAATCTACTATGTTTGTGCGTTTTCATGGTAATGAAGGAGCTCATGTGATTTGTTGGCAAAAAATCTATTAAGTGACAATAGATTGGAAACAGTTTTTAACTTGTCATTATGAAGTAAATATTGGTTTCCTATAAGCCTCGCTTTCACTATGCAACAAGCAGTAAGTATATCCAGTTGTCTTTGCAACAGCGGCACTAACAGTAATACCACTTGGAAACACTAGGGTGGGAAGTTAAAAAATGATCAGTTACCACTTTAAATCACCAGCCTTACCGTTCAAGAGGAGGAATTAGGATCTACAAAACTTGCGTAAGATCATACAGAATGCCAATTTTTTCTGTCATGTTTACCCCCTTCGTTAATATTGTTTAAAGAAGCAGGCCTGTAGTTGCAGCAGAATGCCAGTTTGTTAGGCCAGCCTTACAGCCAGTACTGTTTTCTGTTTATAACTCTTGGTGTACGATAGCTCTGATGTTTCCAGTTAGTTTAAAACCGAAGAGGAGCTGATTCTTTACTAAAGATGGAAACAGCATCTCAATACTGACCCATGCGTATTAAAGAGCATTC
This sequence comes from Cottoperca gobio, assembly GCF_900634415.1. Classification (NCBI taxonomy): domain Eukaryota; kingdom Metazoa; phylum Chordata; class Actinopteri; order Perciformes; family Bovichtidae; genus Cottoperca; species Cottoperca gobio. The sequence continues at coordinate 29,934,641 of NC_041363.1, read as the reverse complement.
AGATGAGGAGCTGGCTGGAAGAGGTTTGACATGCAGCATCAGTAGCTCTTTGAAGTGACTCTCGTCCAGGATAACGTGGTACGAGCCGCCCGTCTCCCTGGTCAATACTGTACACACCCTGACTTCTGCTGACAGGCCGATAATGGACACCCGCACCTTCAGAGACTTCAGGGTCTGACAGAGGAGGAACACGGTTAAACAGTTAAGTTGAAATTAAATGCCAGATATCCAGTAAACTTAGCAGCTGAACTGCATACCAACGAAGACTATGGTTGTGCATCCTTAGCTAAGGGTCTAAGGTGGTACTTCACCTTAATCAGCTCACAGATGTTGGCCGGGTCACATGTAGTGAGGCTGCTGAGGATTATAAGGATCTCCCGGCTCGTGTGTCCAGGCATGTGCCTTCATACAAAGACAGGCACCAGCTGAGTGACATTCAGTAATATTAAAGAAACCAATTTAGAACCATAACACTGCAGAACCTACTTGAGGGTCTGTATGGCCAGGTTGAGAGAGTTGTACAGGGATGGCTCTCCTACACACACAGTTTCCACTGCTTTCTTCAGAGCAACAATGTGCTTCTTTGGATTTCCTGGTGGTGAAACAATACAACAAAGTACATTAACGCTGCACGGGGTAATTTAACAGACTGGAAGTTGTAGTTGACATAAGTGAACATTTTGAACAGACGCAAATCTAACACTGAACACTTCTTGCTGCTATTTAAAAAGATGGTGACACATGGTTTATCTGTGGCAGCATAAGCAGGAATGTGACACTTTCTCTGTTGCAATAACTACAGTTTAAATGAGAAATCCTGACTCTGATAACATGCCTGTGTGGTCAGGGAACTCAAATCAAATCAAATTTATTTGTATAGCCCAATATCACAAATTATACATTTGTCTCAGTGTGCTTTACAGACTGTACAGGTTACGACACCCTCTGTCCTTAGACCCTCGCATCGCACAAGGAAAAACTTCCTAAAAGAAACCCCAAAATTAAAGGGGGAAAAATGGAAGAAACCTCAGGGAGAGCAACTGAGGAGGGATCCCTCTCCCAGGACGGACAGACGTGCAATAGATGTCGTGTGTACAGGATAAACAACATAGTACAAATACAACATTTGACAGAAATTATGTTGTGTTGAAAAAAAAAGAAAGTATGGATGAATCCAGGAAAATGTCAAAAAGGCTTCCCGGTGTCCAGCAGGACCAGGGCAGCAGGCGCTGTCACGATTCATGATCCTGACGTAAACTTTATCAGTGGCAACCTGCCACATGAGAGACAGACACTCCGGGGATGATTTTCTATTACTTACTTACTTATTCAGTCTCGTTCAAACTACCAAACCAGAGTTGGTGATTGTTGGTACGGAGAAAAGACAAAGACGAAGTGTGTTTAACGATGATCAGTGAGGTAAAATTGGTGTCTGACTGGAGTCTGGTGGCTTTGAGGAGAGCATGTTAATTGTATGATTTGTCTGTATAATTTATTTAATTATTTTTAATTAATTAATAATTAATTATTATTATTTAATTTATAATACTTGTCCAAATCCTTGTTGATTTTATTTATTATATATTCACTTGAACACTTCAAGGTGCGAAAGTGAGCGTTTCCCTCCAGGTGTCATGTTTCTATCACCATTCGGAGCTGGTGCCGGTAAATGTTGTGATTACGGCAGTCATTTGTCCGGGGAACAAATGCCGATTGTAACCTTTCACACTAAAGACAAAAGCCAGATGTTAGTGGATTTTTGACCAGTGGGAAAAGGGGCTTAATTATTTGCAGTTCATGTGATCCTCACCTGCCAGGTCAGACAGCTTCTCAGCCCTTTTATTCTTCGTGGTGATAATGCCCAGCTGAAGACACATAACACATGTTACATCAGCCACTGTAAAACTTGTTTGCAGATATTGCATCACTGTACAAGAAAAATTGAGTGTTTCTGATTGGGGACTGACAGCAGCGTGCTGTGATTGAAAGACAAATGTGTTTGTTTTAGTAGTTTCCCTTTAACGACTAATTTAAGGAGGACTATAAGACCCTAAAATGCTCTCAAATGCCTGACTTTACAGTCAATTGTTTTAGAATCTCAATCTGCCGTTATTGTTCTTGAAGCTTTTGCCACTTTGCCATCACCTACTTTTAGCCCATATGGAATATAATAAAATGACATGAGAACCTGTTAAATATAATTCAATCATACTACGGCAACAACTAATGATTATATTTTTTACGGATTCATTTATGGATCATTTAACAATTGGCCCAGGAAATCCCTTAAATAAAATTCACCATCATTATGAGGCAAAGTTTCCTTTGCAGTGATAGTTACTTGAATATAATGCAACCAGTATATAAATATAAGAATGAAAACAGTATAAACATACCTGACTGATGGGGTTTTGGTCAAAATACTCATCAACAAAAGTTTCCATGAGCTGAAGAGGAAAGGAGAAAAGAGATGGTGCTTTACAGTTTTTACATCACATGTCTGCTGGTGTACAGTGTGATGGGTCTGCTACAGAATTTACCTTAAGAGTTGAGGTGAGGCGGTTTGGTTTCAAGTCCTTGTCTTCCATACTTCTTGAACAATCAATCACCACATGGAGGTGACGCATCTAGAGCACATGACATCCTTCAACATCTTCAAGTTTTTGGAAATAATATTTTATTTTCCTAATAAAATACACTAATCCCTATATGGAACTTAATGTTATGGTAACACTGAGTGTGTCCAAAGTGGTCCCTAGTACAGTGTTGCAATACCAAATTAATTACAAGCTGCTGTACTATTCATGACTTGTGCGTTATATTAAAAGCTATATTGTAAAACAAGACATAAAAATTAGTTCTATGACCTCAATTCTATTGAAACTATTATGTTATACACAATGTTGCTCAAAAGTGCAATTGGCTATTTTGGTCTTTATAAACCTCTCTGGGAACCATCACCTTATTGTGGTGGAGAGGTTTGTGTGTCCCTATGAACCTGAGAGCTGTGTTGTCTGGAGCCTAGTGCTCCTGGTAGGGTCTCCCAAGGCAAATTGGTCTCAGGCGAAGGGCCAGACTAAGAATGGTTCAAAACGACTTCATGAAAGAAAGGGAAAGGAAAGGAGAGACCCTGCCCGGAGGAAGCCCGGGGCCCCTGTCTAGAGCCAGGGCCAGAGGGAGGGCCCGACAGCGAGCGCCTGGTGGCCGGTTTTGCCACGGAGCCCGGTTGGTCACGGAGCCCGGTTGGGCACAGCCCGAAGAAGCTACGTGGTGCCTCCCAAACCGCCTATGCCCCAAACCGCAGTTCTGAGTATTCGGCCTTCTTGGAGACCCTAAATGGAGCCTTGCAGGGGGCTCCAGTAGGGGAGTCCATAGTCTTGCTGGGAGACTTCAATGCACACGTGGGAAACGATGCAGACACCTGGAGAGGCGTGATTGGGAGGAAGGGCCTCCCTGATCTAAACCCGAACGGTCATTTATACTTGGACTTCTGTGCTAGTCATGGAATGGCCATATTAAACACCATATTCGAACATAAGGATGCTCATAAGTGCACGTGGTACCAGAGCACCCTAAGCCAAAGGTCAATGATCGATTTTGTAATCGTATCATCTGATCTGAGGCCGCATGTTGTGGACACTCGGGTGAAGAGAGGGGAGGAGCTGTCGACTGATCATCATCTGGTGGTGAGTTGCTGAAGCTGCGGTGATGAGCTGTGGTCTCAAGGTCTTAGGTGCCTCAAGGGGTGGTAACCCTCGAACACCGTGGTGGACCCCGGTGGTCAGGGAAGCCGTCCGACTGAAGGAGTCCTTCCGGGTTATGTTATCCGGGAGGACTCCGGAAACAGTTGCAGGGTATCGAAGGACTAGAAGGGCGGCAGCTTCTGCCGTGTCAGAGGCAAAGCAGCGAGTGTGGGAGAAGTTCGGAGAAGCTATGGAGAAGGACTTTCGGTCGGCACCAAGGTGCTTCTGGAAAACCATCCGGCACCTCAGGAGGGGGAAGCGAGGAACCATCCAAGCTGTGTACAGCAAGGGTGGGACCCTGCTGACTTCAACTGCGAAGGTTATCGGCCGCTGGAAGGAGCACTTTGAGGAACTCCTGAATCCGACTAACACGCCCTCTATGGTAGACCCAGAGCTGGAAGCTGATGGGGGATAATCGTCAATTTCCCTGATGGAAGTCACTGAGGTAGTCAAACAACTCCACAGTGGCAAAGCCGCAGGGGTTGATGAGATCTGTCCAGAAATGCTGAAGGCTTTGGGTGTTGAGGGGCTGTCTTGGTTGACACGCCTCGTCAACATTGCGTGGAAGTCTGGGACAGTGCCTAGGGGTTGGCAGACCAGGGTGATGGTTCCCCTATTTTAAAAGGGGGACCAGAGAGTGTGTGCCAACTACAGGGGTATCACACTTCTCAGCCTACTCCAAGGTACTGGAAAGGAGGGTTCGGCCGGTACCTCTGATTGAAGAGGAACAATGCGGATTCCGTCCTGGTCGTGGAACAACAGACCAACTCTTTACTCTTGCAAGGATCCTGGAGGGGGCCTGGGAGTACGCCCATCCGGTCTACATGTGTTTTGTGGATCTGGAGAAGGCGTATGACCGGGTCCCTCGGGTGATACTGTGGGAGGTGCTGCGGGAGTATGGGGTGAGGGGGTCACTTTTGAGGGCCATCCAATCCCTGTACGCCGAAAGCGAGAGTTGTGTCCGGATACTCGGCAGTAAGTCGGACTCGTTTCCAGTGAATGTTGGCCTCCGCCAGGGCTGCGCTTTATCACCAATCCTGTTCGTGATTTTCATGGATAGGATATCGAGGCGTAGTCGTGGAGGAGAGGGGTTGCAGTTCGGTGACCTGAGGATCTCATCGCTGCTCTTTGCAGATGATGTGGTCCTTATGGCATCATTGGTCTGTGACCTTCAACAGTCACTGGATCGGTTCGCAGCCGAGTGTGCAGCGGTTGGGATGAGGATCAGCACCTCTAAATCTGAGGCCAGGAAACCTCAGCAGGAAACCGGTGGATTGCCTACTCCGGGTAGGGAATGAGCCATTACCCCAAGTGAAGGAGTTCAAGTACCTCGGGGTCTTGTTCGCGAGTGAGGGGACGATGGAGCGAGAGATTGGCCGGAGAATCGGAGCAGCGGGGGCGGTATTACAGTCACTTTACCGCACCGTTGTGACGAAAAGAGAGCTGAGCCAGAAGGCAAAGCTCTCAATATACCGGTCGATCTTCGTTCCTACCCTCACGAAGGTCATGAAGGCTGGGTCATGACCGAAAGAACGAGATCACGGGTACAAGCGGTCGAAATGGGTTTTCTCAGACGGGTGGCTGGCGTCTCCCTTAGAAATAGGGTGAGAAGCTCAGCCATCCGTGAGAGACTCGGAGTAGAGCCGCTGCTCCTTTACGTTGAAAGGAGCCAGTTGAGGTGGTTCGGGCATCTAGTAAGGATGCCACCTGGGCGCCTCCCTAGGGAGGTGTTCCAGGCACGTCCAGCTGGGAGGAGACCCCGGGGAAGACCCAGGACTCGGTGGAGAGATTATATCTCCTCACTGGCCTGGGAACGCCTCAGGATCCCCCAGTCGGAGCTGGAGGTTGTGGCCCGGAGAAGGGAAGATTGGGGTTCCTTACTGGAGCTGCTGCCCCCGCGACCCGATCCCGGATAAGCGGTAGACGATGGATGGATGGATGGTCTTTATAAATATATAAAAGTAATGTGGTGTAATAGGAAGGAGGCAGAACTCACTCACCATCCCAAGCCTAACTTGTCCATGGCTCTCTACCACCCTATAAGGAGAACAAAGCAGCATATAAGTTTATAATAACAATACTTTTTGAGAATTAACTGATTTCTTCTTGGGACTGACCAGTGCAAAGGTTTGGTAGAACAATAAATATACAGCAGCAAGGGGAAAACATTCCACAGACAATATAGTAGAACAAAGTGTAATAGAGATGATGTTATAATGTTTGAGTTATAACTTCAACAGATGAAATTAAGTCTCAATTACAACATAACAGAAGAAGTATCTAAATAACACACACCTTTTCCTTTTAGACTGGAACAGGATCTCTTCCACTGTGGCTTTCAGTGAGCCAGATTCGTCCTCCTTAAGCACCTCCCTGTAGGAGAATACATACGTTCCCCAATGTTGTATCAAATGACAGTACATATATCTACGAAAATCTTCTTGGAGCAGCGGTCTTAGTGGTCTTACCATGTCCTTTCATAGCCCCCTTCCCAGCGCTTGGTTCTCTCTGGTTCTTCATCCATTATGTCTGCCAGTCAAAAATTCTAATACTGCAAGCCAAAGTAGGGTGTCAAACTCCATTCATGTCCCAGGAATAGCAATTGTCACTTGTCATGCTGGTAATACACCTAATAAAAACTGCTTTGTGAATTAATTGTATGTTGTTATATATCAGAAGACACTAAAGATTCCTAAAAGACTGTTCTACAAAGTAGGCAGACAAATGAGAATCGCATTTTTCATTTGCAAATATAATTAAATTAAATTTGGCTGTCCATGGGTCAAAAAAATAAAACGTTATCGGAGATTCTAGCGTTAACATCAACAATAGCCTGAATGGTAATGGTTCCTAAAAGACTGCGCTCCATAAAGTAGGGACTCATTCACGCAGTATTGAGTTCCATGTTTAGTAAATGGAGTTTGGCATGAGCCTGTATCAAACCTTGCAGTTAACTTAAGATAAAGGAATGTCTTGGCCTCAGCTAGTCGAAGTCATTAACGTTAACTTTTAACAGAAAACTATAACAGCGAGCTAGCTAAAAACATCTGTTAACTATTGGAGTTATTGGAGGTTGTTTAAGTAACATTCATTCAAGCTGCTAACGTGATCCAAGTTATGATATGCATCATCAAGTTAATACCTTATTAATTTGTGTGTGATACAACTCGCTATCTCACGTTAAAAAAAACAAAAGTTGTAACGTTACCTACAAACCCAGTTGAGCCAGCTGGTGCAACGGAGTTTTCTTCCGGAAAGAAACATACTTTCCAGATAAAAGCATCCGCTCAGTCAGCCTCTGGTCTATGCGGTTAACTGTTTACGTCTTCTACTACAGCACAATTACCATTACAGGTCTTATTTTCACCTACCATGTTAAGATGTTATTTTAAACACAATAATACAATAAGCCTATTAATAACTCATATATATTTTTTATTGAAAGCTTACATTCCTTTGTGTTTGCATAGTTTCCATAATGGAAAATCTGCTGAATAAAAATCATGATACAAATATATTGACAAGCTGGGAGGATTTGTTCATTTGAAAAACGTGGGAATGAGAAAATAAATTCATTTATTTAAAAGACAAATGTGTTTGTGGCATACCTTAATTGAACTGAGCCATCATTAATCATTTAGTTACACTTGGGCTTTTCCTTCTGATATCCACCATGACAAAGTTCTATAGTAAGAACTTACAATAACAAGGACAAATAGTTGTCACCATTTACAGAACTAAAGCACTAAAAAAGCTTACTAAACAACAAATAAAATAGTATCTAAAGACTAAAAATAAAAATGATTTACAAGGGATGATGCCAAGAAAATGCATGTCTCATCTTAGCTGTGCCTTCATTGTACTTGACAGTGTAAAGCATGTTTTTTCAAAAAGGCTTCATTAAAGTCTAAAAGTAGGCTACTGAAACAAAAACATCTAATATCCCATCTCTGACATTCTAACAAACTGGAGATAAACTATACATTTTGTACAGCTAAATAGTTCTTCATGAAACTCACAGAGGTTGAATAATTCATCATAAAATCAAAGTTTCCTTCACTCTTTCTCCTCTGGAAAAAACTCAGTTGATTGACTTGATACAGATGTAATATAAAAAAGGCAACAGACACAGTGGGGTGTGAAATTGCAAATGTGTCCTTTTCCCTGCATGGGGGGGTCAGAGGTGAAGGTTCAAGGCCTGCGGTCATATTCGCTGATCTTCTTCTTGATGTGTGACAATTTGGACCTGAGATATTTACACCTCTTCTTCTTAATCTGGTAGCCTGGGGACTGCACATGACAGAACATAATTAAAATGTTATCCACAAAACCTCTTCTCTATTTTCAGAGGACTATATATATATATATATATATATATATATATATATATATATATATATATATAAAGAACAACAGTGCTGGAAATCACTGCATATGCCTTACCTTCTTGAGATTCTTCAGTCTGGTGTATTTCTCCATAACATCCTGAGAATAGAAAGATAGTGGTCAATGATCTAAAGTGACCTCTCAGAAGAAAGTACCATCCAAGATTCACACACAAATCTGATAGATGCTAAACCAAGGTTTATCAGCTCGTGACCATATCTTTTGGTCCAAAAATTAAAATTGCCCCCACGATCAGAGATGTCTTAATTTGGCTATGGCACAGACTACTTTCACTTTACGTTTATCGTATTTTCAGTCACAATTCAATGACAATGAATCACACCCACATCAGCATATCAGTCATATAAATCTCCTGTGACACCTCTGCATACTAAGACACCTTTGGTCCCCAAATCTAGCATGAAAAAAAATCAAAGGAATGCAAGATGGAAAAGTTATCCAAGAAGGCTTTTTGTCTGTAGTTCTTGGCCATATGCTAGAAAATATTAAAACTCACTACTAGGGACATATGGATAATTGTCCGATCTATGTTATCATTACCTGACCACTTTCTTATCTTTATCTTAATCTAATTCTATTTGTAATCATAACATTGTATACAAGTCCTTTGAAGCAGGGTGGATTGTTCATCCTCACCTCAGAGAGCCAAAACACAAACGGTCACGGCCACTCACTCACTCACCAGGAACTGTGGACTGCTTTCAGGGTGTTGGTTCAGAACTCTGTCGAGGTCAGCCAGGTCCTGGTTTATGCTGTCCAGCTCAGCCTGCAGGCTCTTGTACTCCTGGTGTTCCTGGTCAAATTCCCGTTTGTAGTTCAGACGCTCTTGCTCATCCACAATGGAAGGAAACAAACTGCAGACAAAACAGAACAAAATGTGGGAAATTATTATATGAGAACTAGCCATTATTGGATACTTTTTGGTAGTGCACACTCAAGACGGATTTATGGTCAAATAAATAAATAAATCAAAGTCAAAAACAGTGTCATTCATCATAACAAAATAATCTTAACACAGCTTTTTCGTAATCATAATGGACTATCAGATCCCTTCACATCCACTCACACATAGAAGTGCTCATCCTCCAGCTCATCTCCAGACTCCACACCAGTGTCATAGTCCTTCAGCCTGGGCTTCAGGCCTCCCACAGAACTGCTGATGTCTGAGTCTCTGAAAATAGAATGATTGATTTCTATATTTTTGTAGCATCTTTTTCAAGTAGCTTTCATTTCAAAAGGCATCACTGCCATCAGTCTTTTTATTTGTATATCTGTGAAGCCTCTACATCTAACTTGACATGTTACATTAACCCAAATTTCGGAACATATTGCATATATTTTTTATACAATCCTATGACACTGACGCAGTAGCTCACCCGGAAGAGCGGGTGAACCATGCATAAAGGCACAGCGGCCCGGGGTTCGAGTGTATGTCGTCCCCCTTTCCATCTTCATTATAATATCATTAAGAAAGGCATAACAAATTACTTAAAAAACAAAAACAATACAATGGCATTTTCAATATTGTACACACTCCATCTCTTAATTTTAAACACTTTACAGCTCTTTTAATATAACATTACATGTTGCTCTTATCCACTACAGTGAACTAACTACTAGTCTCCCTGGAGCAACTTAGGGTTAAGTACCTTGCTCAGGGGCACAATGGTGGCAGCCTGGTATTGAACTTGCAACCTTCATTATGGAACATTCCTTTTTTGTGAAAACTTACTTGGCTATACATCTGATTTCTGATTCCTGTCAAGTTTTGCTGACACCGACAGCAATATATATATTTTTTTTTTCCAGGAACGCTCTTTTCAAATTCACACAGTTCTACACATTCACACCTGGAAGGTGCCCACCACTCTGATCTGTTGACCACTATTATTTAACATTCATCACAAACGGTTGATGAACTCCTACTTGCAATTTCACATTCACTTTTCTGTATGGGGACCCTTTTCTTTTACATATATATTTACTTTAGTCAAAGTTATCATCCTGTTTGATCATGATGGAGCAATAGAGTTATGAGACCAATTGGCTACTTAGATGAATTAATTAGTAACAGTCGATTTTTGTGGGGGGTTTTTGGCAATATTATTAGAATGACAAGGGCCATCATATACTGTATATCTGGACCCATCTTTGTTATCCTATTCTTCAGTGTTAATATTCACATAAAGTAATCGTTTTTTTCTTTTTTCTTTATCAAAAGGGCATTGTTCAGTTTTTACTTTTTAAACTGATTTTAGTTTAGTGTTCATTTTCAGAGTGGGTTTGCAATGTTTCATTTGAGTTTTTACAGATTTAGTTTTCCATTAGTTTTAGTATGATTATAGTACAGTATAATGTCCAGAAGTATGTAGCTACATATAAAAACAGAATACATGGTTAGAGAACTGTGCAGGAATGGCTATAATGTTTAAATGTTTTGATTTGGGATTCAATGAGAGTCCTTTTTCACTGCCACACTCAGAAGAAAACAGCCCAAGTGGGTTACCATGAGCTGAATAACATTTCGTTTACTATAATATTTAAATCATCTTCTTGTCATTGAATACTACAAGACCAGACTGCTTGGGGAAAACAATAGGGATTAATGTTTCCTTTTTTTCCGGCAGTGATATATTATAGACAACTATAACAGAAATGTATTTGTTGTTTATTTTTATCAGTTTTTTAGCCAGGTATATTGTTTCAGTATAGTTTCAGATAGTTTTTCAGGTTCAGTTTACGACAATATTTTGCACTTTTTATTTTCGTTTTATTTTCAGTTTTAGTTTACGATAATAACCCTGTTGCTTCACGGAGCGATACCATAGGCCAGGGGTGTCAAACTCATTTTAGTTCAGGGGCCACATGCAGCCCAATTTGATCTCAAGTGGGCCGGACCAGTAAAATTACAGCATAATAACCTGTAAATAACTATACACAACAACTCCAAATATTTCCCATTGTTTTAGTGCAAAAAAGTACAAGTACATTCTGTAAATGTTTACATTTAATTAACTATCTTTTTATATTATGCCTCAGTTTATCATTTACTGATGAGCATTACAACTTACAGATCAGTGTATCTACAAAGGCACAAAACATTCAGTCACAGGTATCTGGAACTGAACAATATAGTATTTTATTGTTCAAAACAACTTGAACTTATTTTAAATGTACATTAATTTCCACATATGTGTAGTAATCCTGACACACCATACAAACTAAAGTGGGAATTAAGGAAGAAGGTTAAGTTATCCCCCTGCCTTGGAAATGGCAGTGCATGAATAATAGGGTTCCACCAAAGCAAACTCTTGTGTACTGAAGCTGCTGACTGACATTATATTGCATAATGTTCAATGTCTTTAAATATTTCCACAGTAAGTTATAATTTTCACAGAAATATATTCTTCAGGGTGCAAAAGTGTCTGACGCAGCATTTTACATTAAGTAGGGTTACTCACTGTTTGATTTGCTCTTGAAACTTGGTATCTTTTAGCGTCACAAGTGCATCAATATTAGGCGTGTTTTACTGATGCTCATTACAGAGAAAAGTTGTTCACAAAGGTAGGTAGTCCCAAACATGCACAAAGCTTTTGCAGCGAGGGCTGTCAATGTGGGGTACCCTGGCAAGAGATGCTGTGAAAAGGTGTCCAAGCCCACCGAGGCAAATTTGTCATTCAAATCTGAATCACACTGCAAGTCCATTACTGTAAGCTCGATATCGACGGGCAGATCAGAAGCCTTGACCATGAATAGTGAGCGAAAAACTGCGAATGCTGTCTCAAGTTTACCCAAGACCTGAAACCGTTTTTCAAACTCCCGCAGCAATCCCGTAATCTGTCTTTGTACCGAATCATGTCAGCATCTTTTAGACGAGGAACATGAGCAGGGTCACCACTTGACAGTTGTGTCTCCCACAAAGCCAGCTTCAACTTGAACGCGCGTATGCTGTCATAATGCTGTCATAATACTGTGTGATAAGTTTTTTGCAACACTTTGCAAAGTCATCCCGCCGTATGTTTGACACCCCTGCAGCGGTCAGACTGTACAATCACCACGGCCCCTGGTAGACCGCCACACCACGAACACACTATTCCACCACTGTGTGCAATTATCACTGCCATGTGCAATATTCATCATTATAAACTACTCCATGTGCAATATTCATCTTTATAAACTACTCCACTTGTAAATTATTTTATTTTTATTTTATTATCGTGCACTCGGCACTTTACTTCATATGTTCTTTGCTGCAACAATGTAAATTCCCCGTTGTGGGACTAATAAAGGATTTCTGATTCTGATTGAGTTTACAACAAACCTACAATAAAATAATTGGGTTACTTTTAAGTTGAGGGAAGTTTTCAAAAATGACAGGTGGTGGTGCTGAGGTGCACTGCATGATGCATAGCTTACCCTGGCAGGTAAAGAGGCTTGTTATGGTCCAGCTGGTCCAGATAGTCTCTGGACCCCCTAACTTTGGGATTATGGTCATTCACCAGCACATCTGGGTCACCAGACACATTGTTCACCTGAAGCAAGAGACAAGGTAAGACTTAGGTAAGATCATTCAAGTTTGACAGAAAACACGTTATGGTAGATATAAGTTTGAAGCTCAGTTTGTGTCAAATTTTGCGTGGAATTAATTAAAGCTTTAATTCTGAAAGGGACACTACAGATTTCACAGATGAAGATCAGTTCAACAGTGAAGGCGTCTGTGAAAAACAGTTGTATCCGTCTTCTGTGGCTATAGAGGAGCTTAGGAGAAAAGACTTGACAAGCTTGGGCTAGGAGACAAAACATTTATAACAAATAGCTTGAGTTACAAAATGGGGGCATGAAAGTCATGGAGATTCTAAACTAGTTGCTTCAAGGGAAGTGTATCCTGTGTTTTTGGAGCTTGAGCTGTACTTATCTATGCAGCTGCTTCAATTTTGACTTTTAACTGCCTGTGACAATTACTTTAACTTTATGAAAGTGTAATATTAAATCCCTAGAGTATCCTTCTAAGTCCTTGTTATATTAAGCGATATTATGGTGTATTATACTTGAGTATGTCAAGTAAACATTCTACTGTAGAACATCTGACCTCACTAAAGCACCCCCCCTGAAATTCAAGGTGTTTATATATATATATATATATATATATATATATATATATATATATATATATATATATATATATATATATATATATATATATATATATATATATATATATATATATATATATATATATATATATATATATATATATATATATATATATATATATATATCTCAGTGGCGGGCCGTCAGGGCCAGCAAGGCCTTCTCTGCTGGCCTAAACATCATCAGAATATAAATTTAATTTAGAAATATTTCTTTCCACAAATATGTATTAAATTATTCCCCATAGTATATTCTCTTCATTTCATAGCTTTCCTCTTGGTTGCGCTGCTTCCAGGGCTGGCCTTTATGTTAGAGCTTTTATCCAATCATATTTCAGCCATAATGTGTTGCCAGGGTCCAAACATCTGCCCTTAGGCCTTCAGATTCAACAGTGCGGGCGCCTGTCGCTTAAAGTGAACGGAGACAAAACTGTGGCATTAACCAATCAGATTTCGAGTTGGCGACGCCGGGGCCAGCTAGAAGGCGTACGATAACGTCAGCACGTCCATGTCTTTTGATTGGATATGCACTATTGAGAGGCAGAGCTATGCAGAGCTAGCAACTGACCTTGAACAAGCTAATTTGTGTAGATTTCTACAAGCTGTTTTTTTAATCCACAATGGCTGAAGGAGGACAAGAGATCGATTTGGTCGCAGATGTAGTTACAACGCCATTTTCGAGACGAACTTATCAAGAAAAGCTAGACATCGTTAGAAGAGAACGGCCAACTCCGACGCTAGTGAGTCTATCACAGGCGGGAAAAGGGTTTGTCCGCCACTTTCATATCACTAACTAGGAGCAGTACCCCTGGCTCACAGCCTCCGAGAGGCACGGCACATTGTACTGCTGGGAATGCCTGCTATTTAAAACTGATCGATTTGGTGTTTGGAGCCACACTGAGTTTGCAAACTTGAGTTGTCTAACCAAGGCTGCAATGAGACACCAAAGCACGGCTGGGCACTTACAAGCTACGGTACTTTTGAAAACCTTTGGGGACACCCGAGTGGATCTACAGCTCAACGAACAAGTGCGCAGGGAAACGGAGCTCCACAATGAAAGGGTGAACAAAAATAGGGAAATATTGAAAAGACTGATTGCTTGTGTCCTGTTTTTGGGTAAACAGGAACTTTCATTTAGGGGACACGATGAAAGCGCACAGTCCACAAACAGAGGAAACTACGTGGAACTTCTTTCTTTTCTTGCTGAAAACAACACAGATTTGCATTACCACCTGTCCACAAACAAAGGGTTTACTGCGACGTCAGGCAAAATACAAAACAACCTGATTTATGCTATTGCTGAAGTGATGAAAAATGGAGATAAAAAAAGCACCCTTTTTCGCTGTTATGGTGGACGAGACGACAGACGTGGGTAATGTAACACAGCTGGCGCTTGTCCTGCGTTATGTGACGGACACAGGTGTCAAGGAGCGGTTTGTCAGATTTGAAGATGTTACAAGCGGCAAGCGAGCTGATGACATTGCCGCTCTTATTTTCCGTTTCATGGAGGAATATGAATGTAGTCTGGATAAAGTTGTAAAAACAGAACTGACTGATTTTGAAGGGAAAAGTCCCACTGAACTCCTTGATTTCCTTAAGCAGAACAATCTGAGTGAGAGCATGGGGCAGCTTTACACATTGGCATGTGTGGCAGTGACTATCCCTGTGTCCACTGCTTCTGCCGAGAGGTCATTCTCGGCCTTAAAGCGAATTAAAACTTATGGCAGAAATGCTACTGGACAGACTCGGCTTTCAGCATTAACCTCCATGTCTATAGAAAATGACTTATTGGTGGAACTGAAACGCACAGATAAACTGTACAACAGAATCATTGAAGTCTTCTTGAGGAAATAAAGGAGGATGGATTTTGTGTTCAAATAATCAGTTGTTTTGGTGAGTAACAAGCATTTTGTTTTTTGACAAATATATAAAATGTTTGATGGTTTTGCAAGAGATGTAGAGATGTTTGTGGCGCACTGGCTCAGCTGTGCAGTAACAGTACTCAAGGAGACTTGTTGAATTGTTTTGGTTTAACCTTTATCAAAGTGGACATTCAAGGCTAGGAATACACTTTCACCACTGTCGCAAATATATCCTCATGAACAAATGCAAATTATTTGTTTGTTTTCTTTTATTTTCAGTGAATAGTTTGTGTCTTTATTCTTTATCGTCAGGTTTCTTAAATGAAACTGCTTTAGGTGCGACAATGCGCTGTTTAGTGAACACACTTGTTAAAGCTCACATACTTTTAGTGGACTTAATAAAACTTTGTAGACTAATCCCTTAAAAGCGCCTTTTATTTTTAAGTTTTAACAGTATCCTAGCGATCTTAAAGCTGGTAGTTTAACACTCTTAATTGTAAATGCGGATTTATTGATTATAAATGCTTCTGAAATATTAATATAACTCTGTTGTACTTGACTATGTTAAGGTGATGCAACACCCGGTTATACTGCGTTTCTGTCTAAATGTAGTTTCTAGAGCCATGGCGTCATAATGATGGTATTAAGAGGTGGAATAATTCAGGTAGGACTGTGTAGGACATTACTGAAGGCCTAGGTGGGAAATGCACGGCCTGCCACTGAGATATAGATATATATATATATATATATATATATATATATATATATATATATATATATATATATATATATATATATATCTTTTAATAAATAAAGTAAACGCTTATGTTATTTATCTAATTTATGTGCACGTTTCAGTGTTTACTGCGTTGCTTTGCGCATTCACTCTCCTCCGCTCTGTTTTATACGAAGGGCGGGGCTTCGCTTCCGACACACAAACAGAGACAGAGCAGAGGAAAGGAGAGGAGGGAACTAAATAGAATCCCCCCCCCCCCCCACTACCTAGGGGAAACACTGATAAGCATTCTTGAATTTCACTATAGATTTTAATGATCTATTTAAAAAATATTTATATCAACAAAGTCACGTGTGACCTCGGATGATATAAGCTTGTATAAGTTTGGGTGTCATCGATGAGATCAGTCCTACAGAATCTCGCAGGATCACGAGATTTCGAGTGACGAAGCCTACACTCTTTGCCGAAGTGACAAAACTCAAAAGCCCTCTGCTAACTGTATGAAAAGTTACATTAACGCAATAGGAAACAATGTATTCACTATCAGTTTATGTTTAGCTATCTCACCGCTGATGAACATGACATGACATGACTGGCGTCCGCCAGTCCGAGGTTTGAGTGTTAGAGTAGGAAACTCTTTTATGGGATTTATTTGCTTGCTTTATACCAAAAGATTTATTACAAAAGACACCAATTTAAAAAAAATCTATTTTCTTCTACAAAAGTTTGCCTGCCTGCCTGAGGTTCCAGACAGGTTTTCCTGAGGCTCCTCTCATACTTGACCTAGTTTATGCTTTATCAACAACCTGTTCTCTTCATATGATAAACATTAGGGTTATATGCAGCATTCACCAGGACCAACCGGTTCCTTTACTTCTCCCTGCATGTGTGAATAACATGATACCATTACTACAATCAACAATAAGCCTGAGACAATGTCTCTCAGATAGTACAACTGCTGACACATCTGGTCTGATCGCATTGCTTGGAAAGGGCACACAGCTGAAATGAAAACTATGTTGGTATGGAAGTAGTTTTTAGGTTAACATTTTCATTTGTGCCACTGTCCTCAGAACGCAAACCATGATGATGTCATTACTGGAAATGACAGCACACTTCGATTTGTATTAATGTTTTTTTGTATATCATTCAAAGTGCCATTTAGATTGTATGTTCTAATAGTTGTTCAATAACTTTTTATTTTTAGAACACATCCTCCTGACAACACAGGACATCATGCTGCAACTATGAGTGGTTAAACAGACCACACCCAGAAACTGTAATAGAAACCATCCCTGTTTGTTACAAGTCTCGCATGACAGTAACTGGAAGTAAAATATTTTCCTATGTATGTTGTAGTTTTGAGGAAAAATAGTTAAGTCATGGCTTTAGGATAACCATGAGATACAGTAAAAGTGTATTTCAAGGTTTTATGGAAGTCCTTAAAGTCATAAACATCTTTGTAAAAAAAAGCATTTTGCAAAGTAACAGACTGATAAAAAAAAACTAGTTTCTAGTCAAATTATCACCACACTAAAAAGAAAAACGGCAACGGAAACATGAAATTACTCTCAACATCCACATTTCCCATTTTATTTCCCCTTACCTTTAGTTGTGTTATAATCGTATTCCACTCTCTGATAGTATCATATACTGTATATTGTGGGTCATCTTGTTCAACTCTTTATTGAGGCTATATGACGCCTAAACTGAGTGAAATATTCAAACCCACTATTCCATGTTTTGTTATGACTGCACTATCCCATCAAATTAAAAATATTCCAGATGTTTTGTGCATCAATTTACTCAAATTTCCTCCAAATTCCCCCTTATATATGTGCGTCTTTGGAAATGTTGTGATCTCTAGATGTTTGTCTGTAAATTCTGACCCAGAGGTGGTTAAATGAGTTTAAATACATGAATTGTAATAGATTAAATGTTGAGTATTTAAAATGGCTATTTAAAAAACACTTAGTATCCATGTGTTT
Organism: Cottoperca gobio; assembly: GCF_900634415.1. Taxonomy (NCBI): domain Eukaryota; kingdom Metazoa; phylum Chordata; class Actinopteri; order Perciformes; family Bovichtidae; genus Cottoperca; species Cottoperca gobio. Next base: position 29,916,755 of record NC_041363.1, on the reverse strand, counting down.
TAAAATACTGTTTTTACTTTAGTTCACACTTTAAAACTACTGTCCTTATTTGTTGAAATGACCTGATGTACTTAGTTTAGTCTTAGTTTGTTGAATAAAAGCAACATTTAGTTGATACAGTTTTTTGCTCTTCACTCAGATGCCCTATAAACACACAAACAAACATCCACTCACCCACTCCCCGACGCTGTTGTGTAGACCATCATTGATGACCTTCACTTCCTCCCAGAGAATGCGATCCCGGCCCCAGCGCCTGATGTTGGAGCGAGTCTTGACTGCAAACACGAGCAGGATGATGAGGGCAATAAACACCAGAAAGCCCAGGACAATAGCTATGGCCTGCAGGAATGACACAACTCAACGTCAGTGGGCTGGCATTCCATCCGCTGACATATATTGTAAATAACAGGGATGTCTGGAGGTGGGAGTTACCACAAGACTCAGACTTATCAATACTAAATCTGAGTCAATAGTGCAAACAGGATAGCTCCAAGCCACTGCCTCCACACTGTACTATGTTAAAGGTTCACCAAAATCCCCCCAAGATTACAAAGAAACTTCTGCTACTACCCCCAAACAACAGGAACAGCTCATTTAGTTTAAGGAGCGAACGCATCCAAAATTACATTTGAAAAACTCCACATTTTCTATCTAGAAGCAATGTCCTTGCTACTAAGAATAATCCTCCAATCATTGTGAGCAACTTCCCTGTTTTCGCCTCCTATCTATCTCCATACTTATGGATGTGACCAGTGAGCCTTGAAATTGTATTAGGTTTCCACCACAGGGATCATTAGGTCAGTGTCTTTGTGCATCTAGAAAAGCGCTATATAAATGATATGCATTATTTATTATTAGTAGCTCTAGACACATGTTGTCGAGTGTGATAGATTACCTGCATGATTTTTATGTCATACTGAAAAGAATTAAAACCAATGACTGTCCGGATGGTAAGTGAAACATTGTAAAAGCTATAGTAGAACACTGCATAATACATTGTTAAATGGTGAGAAATTATTACATTTCACATAAACTTGCCAAAGTATATTTGTTTGTGACATGTCGGTGCTAGATCTTCATCAGGCCGGTCTAGCATTGAAACAGCGCAAATAAAAGGTATTCTTTCAAGTTAGACAGTGTGCTATATGTGGTTTATTTGCAATTTTGGATTTAGTCAGCCCTTTAATCCCAGTCATGTGTAAAGTGAAAGCACAAGTGATTTGTAGTAACTGGGGCTAAAACATGCCAAACCACTGGTATGGTCTTTTAAGACAATCATATTCTAAAGCTGCTTCATGAATTAATATTCAGGACCTACATTATATCTGATAAGATTTAACAACATTTACAAAAATGTGCTTAATGTGCTTATTGTCTTTGAATCTGCACCATGTAGAAATCTTAAGATTGTTGAAAACATAAATTTTAACAAATAATCGAATCTCATATTCAGTATTCATACATTATTCTTCTTAGTATCATCTAGTTAGTATCATCATCATCTTAAAAACGGACTGAATGAGGCTTGATTGCAGCACCAGTGTCTACAGTGCCTATAGTATATGTGTATATGTTTAAACAAGATGAGCATTGTAAATAAGCTGATTTAGTATTGAAAAAAGGGAGAAATTATTTCTTTCTACGATAATTTTGGATATAATGACTTAAAAATGATAAACGCAGGAAACTACAGAGAAAAAGAGTGTTTGCTACTCTTGGCACCACTCCATAGTGGTTTTTAGCTGTCAGTGGAAAATTACTGTTGACTATATGGCTACAACGGAATAGTATATCTGTGATATCTGTGTAAACAATCTACTGGATTCATTACCGGATTCTTGTTGGTAAAGAATCTATACAGTATATACCCCCCATAAATCCCAAACACCACCACAGCCTCCCAAAAAAGCAAGCAAATCCCACCTCTTGGGGCTCCACCACACAGTAATGGTAAAGGTACTGGTTAAGGAAGATGCCCTGGGCCTGGTTCTGGTTCTGGTACTGGGCACACAGTTGGCGGATCTGGCTGTAGTAGACCGATCCTGTGGACTGGGCTGTTGGGTTCACAGCCACAAGGTACACAATAGTGGCGATGATCATCAGAAATGCCAAGATGGCACAGATGATGATGGTTGCTAGGTAAAACTTTGATGAGCGAGCAGCATTTTGCCTTGAAACAACCAACACAAATATAATGAGCACAGCTATGAAGGTAATGGCAGAGATGGCAATGATAAAGCCTTTTCCAGCTTTGGGATCCATTTGTGTTCCTCCATAGGAACCGCCACTGCCACTGCCACTACCATAGCCGCTACCATATGAACCGGAACCATATGAACCACTACCATAGGAACCGCTACCATAGGAACCACTACCATAGGAACCGCTACCATAACCTGGCAATACGCTAGTTCCACCTCCCAGACCCATGAGGCTCATATCGTAGTCCCAGGCCAGTGTGGAGGCGACACAGGCAAACACAGCCACACACATGATGATGATGATGATACACAATATCTTCATGACACCAGGTGGTGAAGTCCAGCGGTAGAAGTGAAGCATTTTCTCTATTGGGTAGTGTCTGCTGCTGTGGCTGCAATAGAAAAGGACAGAGGAGCTGCGCTCAGTGTTTGTTGTAACAGAACAGACTCTGTGGAGTGATCTGTAAACTCCTGGCAGATGCATTTCCCATATGGCATGACAAACACTCACACTAAATACGAATTAGGCACATACTGTATGTTGGTGTAAGCATTTTTTTTCATCCAGATTAGCAAAACATTTGTGACTTCCTCCCTTTTCACAAGTAAAATGTCACACTAAGCTGGTTAAATAAAAAAGTAGAATGACAAGCAGTTCTTCCTGTGGATAAAAAAATCTCCACTTTAAAAAGGACCTGCAAGTTTGCTGAAAAACTGTAGGTAGTTTGAGCTGGAATTATTACTTGGGTTTTAATTTATCGATTGGTGTACAAAATGTCACCAAAAATGGCCATCTCAATTTCCTAGAGCCCAAAGGGATGTCTTTGAATTTATCATACGAGCAGTCCAAAACTCAAACATATTCAATTGACACTGATAAATGATTGATTACCAAATTGTTGGAGGTTGATGTTTTGCTGATTGACTAATTGACACATACAGTCGTTCCAATGCACAATTCTATTTCTATTTTGTTACATAAACAAGGCACAACAACTAAAACCAGGCCGATTAATATTCTGTTCTGTAATAGACAAGGATGTTCCCCCCAAAAAATATTCAATGTTTGCAAGGTAACAGTGGTAAATATGTGTAGCCCACTAGCCTACACATAAAATAAACTATAGTAAAGCAGACTAGTCAAGACAGAACACTCACCTGTAGCTGATATTACAACAGCTAATATGATGGGCTTCATCTCAAAATTGCTCCCACCCTTTTATTTTGTAAGTTCCCAACTTCTTCATGGTATTTCTTTGACTGTACCTCGGGGGCTGGTACTAATGATTATTTTCATTATGAATAAATCTCCCATCCATCAGAAAATAGTGAAGCATAGCAATCACAATTTTCTAGAGCAGAAGGGGACGTCATGGAATGCCTGTTTGTCTGACTGAAAGTCCAAAACCCAAGGATATTAATAACAATAATAATAAATTGTATTTGTAAAACGCCTTTCAAATCTAAAAGCAATCTCAAGGCGCTAAATATATTCAATCTACTATAATATAAGACAAGGAGAAACAAATGCTCATATTTGAGAAGCTTGAAACATTAAATGGGTGGTACTTTTGCTTTCAAATGTATTTAAATAATTAATCACTTATCAAAACAGTTGACAATGAATTTTCTGTCAATTGATCATTGCAGCTCTATGTACCTTATCTCTATACAAGACCAACAGAGATAATTGGTTGTTTTGTCTGGCTAAGGCAGAAAAGTGTCATATTTTCCAAAATTATGCTGCTAATGTTGGATCCCTCAGCTGCTACAGAGGTGTGTGCCGTAAAAAGTAAAAATATATATAGTGGCTGAGACATGAGGATGACAGTGTAGTAAGAGATATTTGTAAGTCAACTTACTGTTTGCTACCACTTGGCTTGTACGGTCGGGAACTGTGTTTGTGGTTCGGCATAGTGCAATCCAACTGGAACTCACCCTGCTAGAAGAAAAAACACAACTATGGATTTTGTAAAACATAGGTAAAGTGACTTATATATGATATTAACTATCAGTATCAACCAGATCAACTATATTTCCTGGAGTGCCACAGAGCAGCAGCCATGTGACAGACCCATTAGATGTTTCAGTAAACTCAATATAGTGGCAGTGCAACAACCCCAGCAACTTTATTTCCTAAATGTATGCAGCTATTATTTGGGCGCAAAAATAAAAAGATGATACTGGTAGTTGAGTTTAGGCTTCATATTTAATCCCATTTAGTTTGCATTAAATATAATTGGCATAAGTCCCACCAATTTCCAAACCTGTTCCAATGGTTCTTCCTACTTTAAGGCCCTGTCACACAGCTCCGTATGGCAGAAACATATGCCGGCGTATATGAAAATTTGCTCAAAATTTGTCAGAGTCCAAAATAAGTCCAACTTTTCCACAGCGGTATTGTAGCTGACGTATACATAACCAATACATACCGAATTATTATACGTATGTCAAACCTATTGATAGCGTATCACTTACTTATTTAAAAAGTATCAGAGCGTCTGGCCAACGGAGCTGGAAA